>NC_052328.1:1978619-2096119 GCF_016432855.1 Salvelinus namaycush | reverse complement strand
ATCAATTATCCTTTTAAAATGATAAACTTGGATTAACTAACACAACGTGCCATTGGAACACAGGAGTGATGTTTGCTGATAAATGGGCCTCTGTAACGCCTATGTAGATATTCCATTTAAAAAAATTATACAATAGACATTGTTAATGTTGTCAATGTCCACACTGTATTTCTGATCAATTTGATGTTATTTTAATGGATGAAAAATGTGCTTTTCTTTCAAAAACAAGGACATTTCTAAGTGAGCCCAAACTTTTGAACGGTAGTGTAGACTGTGAAGGGCTGCTTCACATGCTGCATCAGATTCTCTTTCATCACAGAGGTCGGGGTCACAGAGAAGTGGGACTCCACAGGACATTGGTCCAATATCACAGCCGGCGTTGCCACGGAAATTAGCTCAGCGCTTCCTCTAACACAAATTGTTTTTTATTTTCGTTTCAACATTTCCTCTTCAACAGTTGAGTTCCCATGAAGAAATCAGCATATTGTGCAATGTTGAAGATTAAAATATCCAAAATGAACCCAATGTTGTTGTTTTTTAAAAAGTCAATGTCTTCTGACTGAGATGTTAATCAGAAAACAACTGTTGAAAGAGGAAGACACGAGGACAACAGTTTGTGCACAAGGACGATGTTTGTTGCTGCACCCATTATTTTGCAATAAGGTTTGTGAATGAAAGCCCTTCGCTTCCTACCCACAGGGTACAGGCCCTTAGCTTCCTACCCACAGGGTACAGGCCCTTAGCTTCCTACCCACAGGGTACAGGCCCTTAGCTTCCTACCCACAGGGTACAGGCCCTTAGCTTCCTACCCACAGGGTACAGGCCCTTAGCTTCCTACCCACAGGGTACAGGCCCTTAGCTTCCTACCCACAGGGTACAGGCCCTTAGCTTCCTACCCACAAGGTACATGCCCTTCGCTTCCTACCCACAGGGTACAGGCCCTTCGCTTCCTACCCACAGGGTACAGGCCCTTCGCTTCCTACCCACAAGGTACAGATGTCTCTGAAAAATACAGTCAGCTCACCACCATACAAGTTAAGAATTATCAGTGAATAGGCTTCCACCCACAGAAAGACTTAATGAAAGAAAGAAAGATATCCCATCCGGTATACTACTGAGTGACACAGTACAGTAGATATCTGGTATACTACTGAGTGACAGTACAGTAGATATCTGGTATACTACTGAGTGACAGTACAGTAGATATCTGGTATACTACTGAGCTACAGTACAGTAGATATCTGGTATACTACTGAGTGACAGTACAGTAGATATCCCATACGGTATACTACTGAGCTACAGTACAGTAGATATACGGTATACTACAGTACAGTAGATATCTGGTATACTACTGAGTGACACAGTACAGTAGATATCTGGTATACTACTGAGCTACAGTACAGTAGATATACGGTATACTACTGAGCTACAGTACAGTAGATATACGGTATACTACTGAGTGACACAGTACAGTAGATATCTGGTATACTACTGAGTGACACAGTACAGTAGATATCTGGTATACTACTGAGTGACACAGTACAGTAGATATCTGGTATACTACTGAGTGACAGTACAGTAGATATCTGGTATACTACTGAGTGACAGTACAGTAGATATGTGGTATACTACTGAGTGACAGTACAGTAGATATCTGGTATACTACTGAGTGACAGTACAGTAGATATCCCACACGGAATACTACTGAGTGACAGTACAGTAGATATCTGGTATACTACTGAGTGACAGTACAGTAGATATACGGTATACTACAGTACAGTAGATATACGGTATACTACAGTACAGTAGATATACGGTATACTACTGAGTGACAGTACAGTAGATATCCCATACGGTATACTACAGTACAGTAGATATACGGTATACTACTGAGTGACAGTACAGTAGATATCCCATACGGTATACTACAGTACAGTAGATATACGGTATACTACTGAGTGACAGTACAGTAGATATCCCATATGGTATACTACTGAGTGACAGTACAGTAGATATCCCATACGGTATACTACTGAGCTACAGTACAGTAGCTTTAAAACATGAAAATCCTACTGTCCAATAAATGATAGCAATGTAGTCAAAAGGCTTCCATGTCCATTCTGTTTCTAGGGAAAATTAATACTGTACACTTTACACTGTTGTCTTTCTGTTTAAATACTGTAGACTTTACACTGTTGTCTTTCTGTTTAAATACTGTACACTTTACACTGTTGTCTTTAAAATATATTTAATGTTTTATTGTCACATACACTGGATAGGTGCAGTGTAATGTGTTGTTTTACATGGTCAGTCATAGTAGTACGATAGGTGTTGTTTTACAGGGTCAGTCATAGTAGTATGATAGGTGCAGTGTAATGTGTTGTTTTACAGGGTCAGCCATAGTAGTATGATAGGTGTTGTTTTACAGGGTCAGTCATAGTAGTACGATAGGTGTTGTTTTACATGGTCAGTCATAGTAGTACGATAGGTGTTGTTTTACATGGTCAGTCATAGTAGTATGATAGGTGTTGTTTTACAGGTTCAGTCATAGTAGTATGATAGGTGTTGTTTTACAGGTTCAGCCATAGTAGTATGATAGGTGTTGTTTTACAGGGTCAGTCATAGTAGTATGATAGGTGTTGTTTTACAGGTTCAGTCATAGTAGTATGATAGGTGTTGTTTTACAGGGTCAGTCATAGTAGTATGATAGGTGTTGTTTTACAGGGTCAGCCATAGTAGTATGATAGGTGCAGTGAAATGTGTTGTTTTACAGGGTCAGTCATAGTAGTATGATAGGTGTTGTTTTACAGGGTCAGCCATAGTAGTATGATAGGTGTTGTTTTACAGGGTCAGTCATAGTAGTATGATATGTGTTGTTTTACAGGGTCAGTCCTAGTAGTATGATAGGTGCAGTGTAATGTGTTGTTTTACAGGGTCAGTCATAGTAGTATGATAGGTGCAGTGAAATGTGTTGTTTTACAGGGTCAGTCATAGTAGTACGATAGGTGCAGTGTAATGTGTTGTTTTACAGGGTCAGCCATAGTACAGCACCCCTGGAGCCAATCAGAAAGCTGTAACCTATAGACTGGCTACCTGCCACACTAATAACAGGCCTCCAGGAACATAAGCCCTTAGTGGTTTTAAATCATGTTTAAGAAGACAGAAGGTCATGTTTTGATCACACTGCCCTCTTCCAGGAGCATAAGCCCTTAGTGGTTTTAAATCATGTTTAAGAAGACAGAAGGTCATGTTTTGACCACACTGCCCTCTTCCAGGAACATAAGCCCTTAGTGTTTTTAAATCATGTTTAAGAAGACAGAAGGTCATGTTTTGACCACACTGCCCTCTTCCAGGAACATCAGCCCTTAGTGGTTTTAAATCATGTTTAAGAAGACAGAAGGTCATGTTTTGACCACACTGCCCTCTTCCAGGAACATCAGCCCTTAGTGGTTTTAAATCATGTTTAAGAAGACAGAAGGTCATGTTTTGATCACACTGCCCTCTTCCAGGAACATAAGCCCTTAGTGGTTTTAAATCACGTTTAAGAAGACAGAAGGTCATGTTTTGACCACACTGCCCTCTTCCAGGAACATCAGCCCTTAGTGGTTTTAAATCACGTTTAAGAAGACAGAAGGTCATGTTTTGATCACACTGCCCTCTTCCAGGAACATAAGCCCTTAGTGGTTTTAAATCACGTTTAAGAAGACAGAAGGTCATGTTTTGACCACACTGCCCTCTTCCAGGAACACGTAGTTCCTCTGTAGCTCAGTTGGTAGAGCACGGCCGTTTTGCAACGCCAGGATAATTGGTTCGATTCCCGGGACCACCCCTTACGTTAAAACATGTATGCACGCATGACTAAGTCTCTGTGGATAAAAGTCTCTGCTAAATGGCGTAATATTACTATTATTAAAATCCTACCTGTTAACTTTTGCTACGCAGCAATAAAATGTTGAATGTGACTAACGGCACCAGTTAGTCACATTCCGTTCTCTCACGAGGGCCCTTCCCAAATGGCTCACTATTCACTACATAGTGCACTGCTTATGTAGCCTTGGTCAAAAGTAGTGCACTATACAGGGAATAGTGTCCAAATGATGACACAGATCCGACGCTCGTCAGTTAAAGCAGAGAGCGTTTAAAAAGGGAATGGTAAATCTATTTTGAACCAGTGCTGTGTAATTTACTTTATTTCAAGATGGTAATTTCATATCCCCCTATGATTTCAAGGCTGAAGTAATGTGGCCTGGATGTTTTCTGAAACCCCAGAGAATGTTGCTGGCAACACCGTGAGGACGTCGGACAACATTTCATGTCAGAACGAGGAGCTAAAAACCAAACTAAACCAGATCTGCAGAATCGCCTCTCAAATGCTTTCCATTCAACCCAATACCACCTTGTTTCTCCCCTCGGCGGCCATTAAGAAGGTCAAGTCAGTTTACAACGTCCTCCACATGTAAACACCAGACCGGCAGAACGGCCTCACTGTAAATAAGAATTTGTTCTTAATTGACTTGCCTAGTTAAATAAAAAGGTTTAATAAAAAGTAAAATAAAACGTTTGAGAGACACCTTGATAGGAGTTATTGTCAACTTGGTATGGTCTCCCAGCATGCTCTGCATTCTCAGGAGTAAGGAGGACTACCTAAAGATAGTGGTGATGTAATGATCCCAGATCAGCAGGAAATAGGGAGAACAGAGACTAACTATCCATCAGTAACCACCACTTCTCATTGTGTTCCAAGACCACAACAGTATTGAGGCCAATGCTGGGTTCAGGTGGCTGGCTAGTCACTGCACTAATGTGGCGTACAGCAGGTCGTCCTTCATTCTAAAACACAGGTGGGAGGGTTTCAATACTTTAAGTGTGTAGGTTCAGTATGCATACATTTACAAATAACCATGGCATGGTAATCATGTGCAATGTGGGGTACGCCAACATGACATTCTGCCGTCTGGAAGGACAAGCATCAGACTAGACACCCTTCCACATAGTGTAACACGGGATCTCCCTACATGTTATTCTGCCGTCTGGAAGGACAAGCATCAGACTAGACACCCTTCCACATAGTGTAGCACGGGATCCCCCAACATGACATTCTGCCGTCTGGAAGGACAAGCATCAGACTAGACACCCTTCCACATAGTGTAACACGGGATCTCCCAACATGACATTCTGCCATCTGGAAGGACAAGCATCAGACTAGACACCCTTCCACATAGTGTAGCACGGGATCCCCCAACATGACATTCTGCCGTCTGGAAGGACAAGCATCAGACTAGACACCCTTCCACATAGTGTAGCACGGGATCCCCCAACATGACATTCTGCCGTCTGGAAGGACAAGCATCAGACTAGACACCCTTCCACATAGTGTAACACGGGATCTCCCTACATGTTATTCTGCCGTCTGGAAGGACAAGCATCAGACTAGACACCCTTCCACATAGTGTAGCACGGGATCCCCCAACATGACATTCTGCCGTCTGGAAGGACAAGCATCAGACTAGACACCCTTCCACATAGTGTAACACGGGATCTCCCAACATGACATTCTGCCATCTGGAAGGACAAGCATCAGACTAGACACCCTTCCACATAGTGTAGCACGGGATCCCCCAACATGACATTCTGCCGTCTGGAAGGACAAGCATCAGACTAGACACCCTTCCACATAGTGTAGCACGGGATCCCCCAACATGACATTCTGCCGTCTGGAAGGACAAGCATCAGACTAGACACCCTTCCACATAGTGTAACACGGGATCTCCCAACATGACATTCTGCCGTCTGGAAGGACAAGCATCAGACTAGACACCCTTCCACATAGTGTAGCACGGGATCCCCCAACATGACATTCTGCCGTCTGGAAGGACAAGCATCAGACTAGACACCCTTCCACATAGTGTAACACGGGATCTCCCAACATGACATTCTGCCGTCTGGAAGGACAAGCATCAGACTAGACACCCTTCCACATAGTGTAACACGGGATCTCCCTACATGTTATTCTGCCGTCTGGAAGGACAAGCATCAGACTAGACACCCTTCCACATAGTGTAACACGGGATCTCCCAACATGACATTCTGCCGTCTGGAAGGACAAGCATCAGACTAGACACCCTTCCACATAGTGTAGCACGGGATCTCCCTACATGTTATTCTGCCGTCTGGAAGGACAAGCATCAGACTAGACACCCTTCCACATAGTGTAACACGGGATCTCCCTACATGTTATTCTGCCGTCTGGAAGGACAAGCATCAGACTAGACACCCTTCCACATAGTGTAACACGGGATCTCCCTACATGTTATTCTGCCGTCAGGAAGGACAAGCATCAGACTAGACACCCTTCCACATAGTGTAACACGGGGATCTCCCTACATGTTATTCTGCCGTCTGGAAGGACAAGCATCAGACTAGACACCCTTCCACATAGTGTAACACGGGATCTCCCTACATGTTATTCTGCCGTCTGGAAGGACAAGCATCAGACTAGACACCCTTCCACATAGTGTAGCACGGGATCTCCCTACATGTTATTCTGCCGTCTGGAAGGACAAGCATCAGACTAGACACCCTTCCACATAGTGTAACACGGGATCTCCCAACATGTTATTCTGCCGTCTGGAAGGACAAGCATCAGACTAGACACCCTTCCACATAGTGTAACACGGGAGCTCCCAACATGTTATTCTGCCGTCTGGAAGGACAAGCATCAGACTAGACACCCTTCCACATAGTGTAGCACGGGATCCCCCAACATGACATTCTGCCTTCTGGAAGGACAAGCATCAGACTAGACACTCTTCCACATAGTGTAGCACGGGATCTCCCTACATGTTATTCTGCCGTCTGGAAGGACAAGCATCAGACTAGACACCCTTCCACATAGTGTAGCACGGGATCTCCCTACATGTTATTCTGCCGTCTGGAAGGACAAGCATCAGACTAGACACCCTTCCACATAGTGTAACACGGGATCTCCCAACATGACATTCTGCCGTCTGGAAGGACAAGCATCAGACTAGACACCCTTCCACATAGTGTAACACGGGATCTCCCTACATGTTATTCTGCCGTCTGGAAGGACAAGCATCAGACTAGACACCCTTCCACATAGTGTAGCACGGGATCTCCCTACATGTTATTCTGCCGTCTGGAAGGACAAGCATCAGACTAGACACCCTTCCACATAGTGTAGCACGGGATCTCCCAACCTGACATTCTGCCGTCTGGAAGGACAAGCATCAGACTAGACACCCTTCCACATAGTGTAGCACGGGATCTCCCTACATGTTATTCTGCCGTCTGGAAGGACAAGCATCAGACTAGACACCCTTCCACATAGTGTAGCACGGGATCTCCCAACATGTTATTCTGCCGTCTGGAAGGACAAGCATCAGACTAGACACCCTTCCACATAGTGTAGCACGGGATCCCCCAACATGACATTCTGCTGTCTGGAAGGACAAGCATCAGACTAGACACCCTTCCACATAGTGTAACACGGGATCTCCCTACATGTTATTCACATGTTGTCGACAGGAACAGACACGGTAGCATTTCTGCAACATGCTCAGAAAGACCTGTCAGAATGATCCCTCTGAAGGTGCATCATTTCTCCCTGAAGTAGTACTCTACTGTTAACACAAGAGAAACAGAGAATAGAAGCCTTGCAGTACCTGTGTCCCTGTAGTACTGTACTGAGAAACAGAGAATAAAAGCCTTGTAGTACCTGTGTCCCTGTAGTACTGTACTGAGAAACAGAGAAAGCCTTGCAGTACCTGTGTCCCTGTAGTACTGTACTGAGAAACAGAGAAAGCCTTGCAGTACCTGTGTCCCTGTAGTACTGTACTGAGAAACAGAGAATAAAAGCCTTGCAGTACCTGTGTCCCTGTAGTACTGTACTGAGAAACAGAGAATAAAAGCCTTGTAGTACCTGTGTCCCTGTAGTACTGTACTGAGAAACAGAGAATAAAAGCCTTGCAGTACTTGTGTCCCTGTAGTACTGTACTGAGAAACAGAGAATAAAAGCCTTGCAGTACTTGTGTCCCTGTAGTACTGTACTGAGAAACAGAGAATAAAAGCCTTGCAGTACCTGTGTCCCTGTAGTACTGTACTGAGAAACAGAGAATAAAAGCCTTGCAGTACCTGTGTCCCTGTAGTACTGTACTGAGAAACAGAGAATAAAAGCCTTGCAGTACCTGTGTCCCTGTAGTACTGTACTGAGAAACAGAGAAAGCCTTGCAGTACCTGTGTCCCTGTAGTACTGTACTGAGAAACAGAGAATAAAAGCCTTGCAGTACCTGTGTCCCTGTAGTACTGTACTGAGAAACAGAGAATAAAAGCCTTGCAGTACCTGTGTCCCTGTAGTACTGTACTGAGAAACAGAATAAAAGCCTTGCAGTACCTGTGTCCCTGTAGTACTGTACTGAGAAACAGAGAATAAAAGCCTTGTAGTACCTGTGTCCCTGTAGTACTGTACTGAGAAACAGAGAATAAAAGCCTTGCAGTACTTGTGTCCCTGTAGTACTGTACTGAGAAACAGAGAATAAAAGCCTTGCAGTACTTGTGTCCCTGTAGTACTGTACTGAGAAACAGAGAATAAAAGCCTTGCAGTACCTGTGTCCCTGTAGTACTGTACTGAGAAACAGAGAATAAAAGCCTTGCAGTACCTGTGTCCCTGTAGTACTGTACTGAGAAACAGAGAATAAAAGCCTTGCAGTACCTGTGTCCCTGTAGTACTGTACTGAGAAACAGAGAATAAAAGCCTTGCAGTACCTGTGTCCCTGTAGTACTGTACTGAGAAACAGAGAATAAAAGCCTTGCAGTACCTGTGTCCCTGTAGTATTGTACTGAGAAACAGAGAATAAAAGCCTTGCAGTACCTGTGTCCTGCTGCTGCACACCATCCAGGGGGTAGAAGTCTTTGAATATTGAGAATAAAACAGGACAACAGTCTCTGTCAGACTGACATTCTTCCAGTCCCCTCTGCTCTGCTCTGCTCTGCTCTGCTCTCTGTGGTTGTCGAGGCTGGCTTCAGTCCGGTGGTTGACTGTGTCTGTCTGTTAAGGTCTGGTCTGTTCAGGCTGGCTTCAGTCCGGTGGTTGACTGTGTCTGTCTGTTAAGGTCTGGTCTGTTCAGGCTGGCTTCAGTCCGGTGGTTGACTGTGTCTGTCTGTTAAGGTCTGGTCTGTTCAGGCTGGCTTCAGTCCGGTGGTTGACTGTGTCTGTCTGTTAAGGTCTGGTCTGTTCAGGCTTGCTGGTTCCAGTACTACGTGAAGCAGTCGCTCATCATGAACACCTCCTTATAAAGAACGGGATGAGTCAATGACAGAGCTCTTCAGTCAGTCAGGATGCAGTGGAGAGGAGCGGCAGGCAGAGAGACAGCTAACTCACCACACAGAGAGAGAGAGAGAGAGAGAGAAGGGGAGAGAGAGAGAGAGAGAGAGAGAGAGAGAGAGAGAGAGAGAGAGAGAGAGAGAGAGAGAGAGACACGAGTCGCAACGACTAAAGAACGACACAGCTCAGGAACAGACAGATTGGTGACAGGGTGTGTATGTGTGTGTTTGTGTGCGCATGCATTTGAAGAGGATGTGGGGGAGGACCCTGAGTGCCTTACTACTCATCAGCCGGTTCACCATCTAATCACCAGCTTGGGCTCCTGGAAACAGCATGCCTTCTACACAACGACAGACAGACAGCATGCCTTCTACACAACGACAGACAGACAGCATGCCTTCTACACAACGACAGACAGACAGCATGCCTTCTACACAACGACAGACAGACAGCATGCCTTCTACACAACGACAGACAGACAGCATGCCTTCTACACAACGACAGACAGACAGCATGCCTTCTACACAACGACAGACAGACAGCATGCCTTCTACACAACGACAGACAGACAGCACAGAGAGACAGCACAGAGAGACAGCACAGCACAAACAGACAGCACAGCACAGACAGACAGAAAAGACAGACAGCACAGAGCCTCCATGCGGTCTCAAACACATGAGCTGAACTCAAATGACGTCTGTGGTAAAAATAAAAATAAATCCATCAAATGGTAAAAAGAGACCAAGCACACTGCAATCTATGTTCCCATCATGGTTTATCAGTCCCAACGTTTCCAAACGTCACCCTCACCGTATACTGCAGAACTACACAGACACACAGCACCCTAGGGAGATGGGTAATCACAGCACCCAGCTGAGAGGTAACCAGCACGTTGTTGCTATAGCGTAATGTAGTGCCACGTACTAATTACTTCATTCATTAGCAATTAACGTATGATGTCATTTCATCTCAGAGGGCAAATAGACTTCCAGCTGAGATAATAGGAACAGCAGGCTTAGAACATCTGCTGCAGGTTGAGCTGTATACACAGGGCTGTGTGTCTGTGTGTCTGTGTGTTCTGACTGGAGGATGTAGTGGTGGTAGTAGTAACACATCTGCTACAGGTTGAGCTGTAATCACAGGGCTGTGTGTCTGTGTGTCTGTGTGTTCTGACTGGAGGATGTAGTGGTAGTAGTAACACATCTGCTGCAGGTTGAGCTGTATACACAGGGCTGTGTGTCTGTGTGTCCTGACTGGAGGATGTAGTGGTAGTAGTAGTAACACATCTGCTGCAGGTTGAGCTGTATACACAGGGCTGTGTGTCTGTGTGTCCTGACTGGAGGATGTAGTGGTAGTAGTAGTAACACATCTGCTGCAGGTTGAGCTGTATACACAGGGCTGTGTGTCTGTGTGTCCTGACTGGAGGATGTAGTGGTGGTAGTAGTAACACATCTGCTGCAGGTTGAGCTGTAATCACAGGGCTGTGTGTCTGTGTGTTCTGACTGGAGGATGTAGTGGTAGTAGTAACACATCTGCTGCAGGTTGAGCTGTATACACAGGGCTGTGTGTCTGTGTGTTCTGACTGGAGGATGTAGTGGTGGTAGTAGTAACACATCTGCTGCAGGTTGAGCTGTATACACAGGGCTGTGTGTCTGTGTGTCCTGACTGGAGGATGTAGTGGTAGTAGTAACACATCTGCTACAGGTTGAGCTGTATACACAGGGCTGTGTGTCTGTGTGTTCTGACTGGAGGATGTAGTGGTGGTAGTAGTAACACATCTGCTGCAGGTTGAGCTGTATACACAGGGCTGTGTGTCTGTGTGTCCTGACTGGAGGATGTAGTGGTGGTAGTAGTAACACATCTGCTGCAGGTTGAGCTGTAATCACAGGGCTGTGTGTCTGTGTGTCCTGACTGGAGGATGTAGTGGTAGTAGTAACAGGGCTGTGTGTCTGTGTGTTCTGACTGGAGGATGTAGTGGTGGTAGTAACACATCTGCTGCAGGTTGAGCTGTATACACAGGGCTGTGTGTCTGTGTGTCCTGACTGGAGGATGTAGTGGTGGTAGTAACACATCTGCTACAGGTTGAGCTGTATACACAGGGCTGTGTGTCTGTGTGTTCTGACTGGAGGATGTAGTGGTGGTAGTAGTAACACATCTGCTGCAGGTTGAGCTGTATACACAGGGCTGTGTGTCTGTGTGTCCTGACTGGAGGATGTAGTGGTAGTAGTAACACATCTGCTGCAGGTTGAGCTGTAATCACAGGGCTGTGTGTCTGTGTGTTCTGACTGGAGGATGTAGTGGTGGTAGTAGTAACACATCTGCTGCAGGTTGAGCTGTAATCACAGGGCTGTGTGTCTGTGTGTCTGTGTGTTCTGACTGGAGGATGTAGTGGTAGTAGTAACACATCTGCTGCAGGTTGAGCTGTAATCACAGGGCTGTGTGTCTGTGTGTCTGTGTGTTCTGACTGGAGGATGTAGTGGTGGTAGTAGTAACACATCTGCTACAGGTTGAGCTGTATACACAGGGCTGTGTGTCTGTGTGTTCTGACTGGAGGATGTAGTGGTAGTAGTAGTAACACATCTGCTACAGGTTGAGCTGTATACACAGGGCTGTGTGTCTGTGTGTTCTGACTGGAGGATGTAGTGGTAGTAGTAACACATCTGCTGCAGGTTGAGCTGTAATCACAGGGCTGTGTGTCTGTGTGTTCTGACTGGAGGATGTAGTGGTGGTAGTAGTAACACATCTGCTACAGGTTGAGCTGTATACACAGGGCTGTGTGTCTGTGTGTCCTGACTGGAGGATGTAGTGGTGGTAGTAGTAACACATCTGCTGCAGGTTGAGCTGTATACACAGGGCTGTGTGTCTGTGTGTTCTGACTGGAGGATGTAGTGGTGGTAGTAGTAACACATCTGCTGCAGGTTGAGCTGTATACACAGGGCTGTGTGTCTGTGTGTTCTGACTGGAGGATGTAGTGGTGGTAGTAGTAACACATCTGCTGCAGGTTGAGCTGTAATCACAGGGCTGTGTGTCTGTGTGTTCTGACTGGAGGATGTAGTGGTGGTAGTAACACATCTGCTACAGGTTGAGCTGTATACACAGGGCTGTGTGTCTGTGTGTCCTGACTGGAGGATGTAGTGGTGGTAGTAGTAACACATCTGCTGCAGGTTGAGCTGTATACACAGGGCTGTGTGTCTGTGTGTCCTGACTGGAGGATGTAGTGGTGGTAGTAGTAACACATCTGCTACAGGTTGAGCTGTATACACAGGGCTGTGTGTCTGTGTGTCCTGACTGGAGGATGTAGTGGTAGTAGTAACACATCTGCTACAGGTTGAGCTGTATACACAGGGCTGTGTGTCTGTGTGTTCTGACTGGAGGATGTAGTGGTGGTAGTAGTAACACATCTGCTGCAGGTTGAGCTGTATACACAGGGCTGTGTGTCTGTGTGTCCTGACTGGAGGATGTAGTGGTGGTAGTAGTAACACATCTGCTGCAGGTTGAGCTGTAATCACAGGGCTGTGTGTCTGTGTGTCCTGACTGGAGGATGTAGTGGTAGTAGTAACAGGGCTGTGTGTCTGTGTGTTCTGACTGGAGGATGTAGTGGTGGTAGTAACACATCTGCTGCAGGTTGAGCTGTATACACAGGGCTGTGTGTCTGTGTGTCCTGACTGGAGGATGTAGTGGTGGTAGTAACACATCTGCTACAGGTTGAGCTGTATACACAGGGCTGTGTGTCTGTGTGTTCTGACTGGAGGATGTAGTGGTGGTAGTAGTAACACATCTGCTGCAGGTTGAGCTGTATACACAGGGCTGTGTGTCTGTGTGTCCTGACTGGAGGATGTAGTGGTAGTAGTAACACATCTGCTGCAGGTTGAGCTGTAATCACAGGGCTGTGTGTCTGTGTGTTCTGACTGGAGGATGTAGTGGTGGTAGTAGTAACACATCTGCTGCAGGTTGAGCTGTAATCACAGGGCTGTGTGTCTGTGTGTCTGTGTGTTCTGACTGGAGGATGTAGTGGTAGTAGTAACACATCTGCTGCAGGTTGAGCTGTAATCACAGGGCTGTGTGTCTGTGTGTCTGTGTGTTCTGACTGGAGGATGTAGTGGTGGTAGTAGTAACACATCTGCTACAGGTTGAGCTGTATACACAGGGCTGTGTGTCTGTGTGTTCTGACTGGAGGATGTAGTGGTAGTAGTAGTAACACATCTGCTACAGGTTGAGCTGTATACACAGGGCTGTGTGTCTGTGTGTTCTGACTGGAGGATGTAGTGGTAGTAGTAACACATCTGCTGCAGGTTGAGCTGTAATCACAGGGCTGTGTGTCTGTGTGTTCTGACTGGAGGATGTAGTGGTGGTAGTAGTAACACATCTGCTACAGGTTGAGCTGTATACACAGGGCTGTGTGTCTGTGTGTCCTGACTGGAGGATGTAGTGGTGGTAGTAGTAACACATCTGCTGCAGGTTGAGCTGTATACACAGGGCTGTGTGTCTGTGTGTTCTGACTGGAGGATGTAGTGGTGGTAGTAGTAACACATCTGCTGCAGGTTGAGCTGTATACACAGGGCTGTGTGTCTGTGTGTTCTGACTGGAGGATGTAGTGGTGGTAGTAGTAACACATCTGCTGCAGGTTGAGCTGTAATCACAGGGCTGTGTGTCTGTGTGTTCTGACTGGAGGATGTAGTGGTGGTAGTAACACATCTGCTACAGGTTGAGCTGTATACACAGGGCTGTGTGTCTGTGTGTCCTGACTGGAGGATGTAGTGGTGGTAGTAGTAACACATCTGCTGCAGGTTGAGCTGTATACACAGGGCTGTGTGTCTGTGTGTCCTGACTGGAGGATGTAGTGGTGGTAGTAGTAACACATCTGCTACAGGTTGAGCTGTATACACAGGGCTGTGTGTCTGTGTGTTCTGACTGGAGGATGTAGTGGTGGTAGTAGTAACACGTCTGCTGCAGGTTGAGCTGTATACACAGGGCTGTGTGTCTGTGTGTTCTGACTGGAGGATGTGGTGGTAGTAGTAACACATCTGCTGCAGGTTGAGCTGTATACACAGGGCTGTGTGTCTGTGTGTTCTGACTGGAGGATGTAGTGGTGGTAGTAGTAACACATCTGCTGCAGGTTGAGCTGTATACACAGGGCTGTGTGTCTGTGTGTCCTGACTGGAGGATGTAGTGGTAGTAGTAACACATCTGCTGCAGGTTGAGCTGTAATCACAGGGCTGTGTGTCTGTGTGTTCTGACTGGAGGATGTAGTGGTAGTAGTAACACATCTGCTGCAGGTTGAGCTGTAATCACAGGGCTGTGTGTCTGTGTGTCTGTGTGTTCTGACTGGAGGATGTAGTGGTGGTAGTAGTAACACATCTGCTACAGGTTGAGCTGTATACACAGGGCTGTGTGTCTGTGTGTCCTGACTGGAGGATGTAGTGGTGGTAGTAGTAACACATCTGCTGCAGGTTGAGCTGTAATCACAGGGCTGTGTGTCTGTGTGTTCTGACTGGAGGATGTAGTGGTGGTAGTAGTAACACATCTGCTACAGGTTGAGCTGTATACACAGGGCTGTGTGTCTGTGTGTCCTGACTGGAGGATGTAGTGGTAGTAGTAACACATCTGCTACAGGCTGAGCTGTATACACAGGTCTGTGTGTCTGTGTGTTCTGACTGGAGGATGTAGTGGTAGTAGTAACACATCTGCTACAGGTTGAGCTGTATACACAGGGCTGTGTGTCTGTGTGTCTGTGTGTCCTGACTGGAGGATGTAGTGGTGGTAGTAGTAACACATCTGCTGCAGGTTGAGCTGTATACACAGGGCTGTGTGTCTGTGTGTTCTGACTGGAGGATGTAGTGGTGGTAGTAGTAACACATCTGCTACAGGTTGAGCTGTATACACAGGGCTGTGTGTCTGTGTGTTCTGACTGGAGGATGTAGTGGTGGTAGTAGTAACACATCTGCTACAGGTTGAGCTGTATACACAGGGCTGTGTGTCTGTGTGTCCTGACTGGAGGATGTAGTGGTGGTAGTAGTAACACATCTGCTGCAGGTTGAGCTGTATACACAGGGCTGTGTGTCTGTGTGTCCTGACTGGAGGATGTAGTGGTAGTAGTAGTAACACATCTGCTACAGGTTGAGCTGTATACACAGGGCTGTGTGTCTGTGTGTTCTGACTGGAGGATGTAGTGGTAGTAGTAACACATCTGCTGCAGGTTGAGCTGTATACACAGGGCTGTGTATCTGTGTGTTCTGACTGGAGGATGTAGTGGTAGTAGTAACACATCTGCTACAGGTTGAGCTGTATACACAGGGCTGTGTGTCTGTGTGTCCTGACTGGAGGATGTAGTGGTGGTAGTAGTAACACATCTGCTACAGGTTGAGCTGTATACACAGGGCTGTGTGTCTGTGTGTTCTGACTGGAGGATGTAGTGGTAGTAGTAGTAACACATCTGCTACAGGTTGAGCTGTATACACAGGGCTGTGTGTCTGTGTGTTCCTGACTGGAGGAATGTAGTGGTGGTAGTAGTAACACATCTGCTGCAGGCTGAGCTGTATACACAGGGCTGTGTGTCTGTGTGTCCTGACTGGAGGATGTAGTGGTAGTAGTAACACATCTGCTGCAGGTTGAGCTGTATACACAGGGCTGTGTGTCTGTGTGTTCTGACTGGAGGATGTAGTGGTGGTAGTAGTAACACATCTGCTACAGGTTGAGCTGTATACACAGGGCTGTGTGTCTGTGTGTCCTGACTGGAGGATGTAGTGGTGGTAGTAGTAACACATCTGCTACAGGTTGAGCTGTATACACAGGGCTGTGTGTCTGTGTGTTCTGACTGGAGGATGTAGTGGTAGTAGTAACACATCTGCTACAGGTTGAGCTGTATACACAGGGCTGTGTGTCTGTGTGTTCTGACTGGAGGATGTAGTGGTAGTAGTAACACATCTGCTACAGGTTGAGCTGTAATCACAGGGCTGTGTGTCTGTGTGTTCTGACTGGAGGATGTAGTGGTGGTAGTAGTAACACATCTGCTGCAGGTTGAGCTGTATACACAGGGCTGTGTGTCTGTGTGTCTGTGTGTCCTGACTGGAGGATGTAGTGGTAGTAGTAACAGGGCTGTGTGTCTGTGTGTTCTGACTGGAGGATGTAGTGGTGGTAGTAGTAACACATCTGCTGCAGGTTGAGCTGTATACACAGGGCTGTGTGTCTGTGTGTTCTGACTGGAGGATGTAGTGGTAGTAGTAACACATCTGCTGCAGGTTGAGCTGTAATCACAGGGCTGTGTATCTGTGTGTCCTGACTGGAGGATGTAGTGGTAGTAGTAACACATCTGCTACAGGTTGAGCTGTAATCACAGGGCTGTGTGTCTGTGTTCTGACTGGAGGATGTAGTGGTAGTAGTAACACATCTGCTACAGGTTGAGCTGTAATCACAGGGCTGTGTGTCTGTGTGTTCTGACTGGAGGATGTAGTGGTGGTAGTAGTAACACATCTGCTGCAGGTTGAGCTGTAATCACAGGGCTGTGTATCTGTGTGTCCTGACTGGAGGATGTAGTGGTAGTAGTAACACATCTGCTACAGGTTGAGCTGTAATCACAGGGCTGTGTGTCTGTGTGTTCTGACTGGAGGATGTAGTGGTAGTAGTAACACATCTGCTACAGGTTGAGCTGTAATCACAGGGCTGTGTGTCTGTGTGTTCTGACTGGAGGATGTAGTGGTAGTAGTAACACATCTGCTGCAGGTTGAGCTGTAATCACAGGGCTGTGTGTCTGTGTGTTCTGACTGGAGGATGTAGTGGTAGTAGTAACACATCTGCTACAGGTTGAGCTGTATACACAGGGCTGTGTGTCTGTGTGTTCTGACTGGAGGATGTAGTGGTAGTAGTAACACATCTGCTGCAGGTTGAGCTGTAATCACAGGGCTGTGTGTCTGTGTGTTCTGACTGGAGGATGTGGTGGTAGTAGTAACACATCGTGTCATCTCTAGTCCTCACACACACACACACACACACACACACACACACACACACACACACACACACACACACACACACACACACACACACACACACACACACACACACACACACACACACACGAGGTGGAGGAGCAGGAAGTGTAGCTCAATCAAGAAAGGATCTGTGATGACGTCAAATCCAATTTTGAAATGCTTACTGACAAGCCCTTTCCCAACAAATCAGAGTTAAAAAGCAAAATATACTTTTTTTTTTAAATACAAAAGGAAATAGTAACACAATAAAATAAAAATAATGATGCTATATACAAGGAGTACCAGTACCCCCGTAATATTATAATAATGAGACTATATACAAGGAGTACCAGTACCCCTGTAGTATTATAATAATGAGACTATATACAAGGAGTACCAGTACCCCTGTAGTATTATAATAATGAGGCTATATACAAGGAGTACCAGTACCCCTGTAGTATTATAATAATGAGACTATATACAAGGAGTACCAGTACCCCTGTGGTATTATAATAATGAGGCTATATACAAGGAGTACCAGTACCCCTGTAGTATTATAATAATGAGACTATATACAAGGAGTACCAGTACCCCTGTGGTATTATAATAATGAGGCTATATACAAGGAGTACTAGTACCCCTGTAGTATTATAATAATGAGACTATATACAAGGAGTACCAGTACCCCTGTAGTATTATAATAATGAGACTATATACAAGGAGTACCAGTACCCCTGTGGTATTATAATAATGAGGCTATATACAAGGAGTACTAGTACCCCTGTAGTATTATAATAATGAGACTATATACAAGGAGTACCAGTACCGAGTCAATGTGCAGGGGTACGAGGTATTTGAAGTACGGCTGGGCGATATGGCTGTCACGTTCCTGACCTGTTTTCTGTTAATTTTGTATGTGTTTAGTTGGTCAGGGCGTGAGTTGGGGTGGGCATTCTATGTTTTGTGTTTCTATGTTTAGGTCAGGTGTAATTAGCCTTATATGGTTCTCAATCAGGGACAGGTGTTTGACGTTTCCTCTGATTGAGAACCATATAAAGGTAGGCTGTTCACACTGTTTGTTTGTGGGTGATTGTCTCCTGTGTCCGTATATGTTACCACACGGGACTGTATCGTTTGTTTGTAGTCTGTTCCTGTTCGTGAGTTCTTTGTGTATTTATGTAAGTTCCATGTTCAGGTCTGTCTACGTCGTTTTGTTATTTTGTAGTTTGTTGAAGTTATTTCGTGTTTCGTCATTTGTTTAAATAAAACTTCAATATGTCCACATTCCACGCTGCGCTTTGGTCCAATCCCTACTCCTCCTCTTCGTCTGAAGAGGAGGAGGACAGCCGTTACAATGGCCAAAATATCATATGGTAATTTTCACATTTTGGACGGTATGACGGTATTTTATGTTTTTGATTAATAAAAGTTCTACATTTGCTTTATGAGTAGTGCGTGACCCTAGGGTGGCAACACATGTATTCTAAATTATTTAAATGGGTCTTTCTCCATTCTGATTGGTTTATACTGTTCAATTCAACTTCAACCTCAAATTAGTTTCTGCATTTCCATCAATTTCTGTCTTTCCTGCACTCATTTGAGATCATTTCCACACGGCCACGATATGGAGAAAAACACTAGGCCTTATTTTTAACCAAATGTTGCAATTACGATTTAGATCAAAACCCTTAGGTGAACTTTTGGAATCATAGAAATATAAGTTTTATTATAATTCTATATTTAGAATACAAATAATAGTGGGCACTTTAAATACAGTGTTGTTTGACATGACAACGAATGAAAAAGCCATGAACGTGTTATTGTGACAGGGTAGGAACCAAAGTGATGTTCAGTGTTTCCTAGGGGACCCTATAATCTTTGGCTTCATTAAATCTTTATTTATATAGCCAAAATATTCATGCTTCATCTATTCCTCTTTGATTTAGAAGATACTGTTAGCTAGCCAGTTAACTAGCGATTAGCATTAGTGGCTAACACGGTTTAGCTTAACTTGCTAAGAAAATACAAACTAGCTGTTTGCAGATGTAAGAAACACAAACTAATATTGTAATTATAGAACGCTTGTGGATTTATATTAAGATATAAAGTGGAAACAACATCGTTGTCATTAACATTGTTGCATGTGCTGCACTGACCATGCAGACTGAACGAAAGTGTCTCTGATCAAGCAACAAGAAATGCGCTCCTTGAGTGACGGGGGGCGGGACTAGGTCTGTGTGGAAAGCAGCATGGAGGGAGAGAGAGAGAGGGGAGGGATGACTCAAGTAGCGGAGTAAACTATAAAAATGGACGTTACACACGGTGTATCACATGTAACAAACCAAACATTCAAACACCGTTATAAAAGGTAAAGTAAAAACCCAAACCGGTCCGTGGCATAAATACCGGTATATAGTAAAATACGGTATACCGCACAGCACTAGGTTGAAGTAATTGTAAAAGTAACTTTTTGAGGATCTGAGGGCCCATACCAAATCTTTTCAGCCTCCTGAGGGGGTCCTCTTCACGACTGTGTTGGTGTGTTTGGACCATGATAGGTCCTTAGTGATGTGGACAACGAGGAACTTGAAGCATTCAACCTGCTCCACTATAGGCCCGTCAGACCTGAACCCAATAGAAAATCCCTGGAGGGAGCTGAAAGTCCGTATTGCCCAGCGACAGCCCCGAAACCTGAAGGATCTGGAGATGGTCTGTATGGAAGAGTGGGCCAAAATCCCTGCTGCAGTGTGTGCAAACCTGGTCAAGAACTACAGGAAACTTATGATCTCTGTAATTGCAAACAAAGGTTTCTGTACGAAATATTAAGTTCTGCTTTTCTGATGTATCAAATACTTATGTCATGCAATAAAATGCAAATTAATTACTTAAAAATCATACAATGTGATTTTCTGGATTTTTGTTTTAGATTCCGTCTCTCACAGTTGAAGTGTACCTATGATAACAATTACAGACCTCTACATGCTTTGTAAGTAAGCTTTGTAAAATCAGCAGTGTATCAAATACTTGTTCTCCCCACTGTATATAATAATAGGCAAAATCAGCAGTGTATCAAATACTTGTTCTCCCCACTGTATATAATAATAGGCAAAATCAGCAGTGTATCAAATACTTGTTCTCCCCACTGTATATAATAATAGGCAAAATCGGTGTCCAAAATTACCGATTTCTGATTGTTATGAAAACTTGAAATCGGCCCTAATTAATCATCCATTCCGATTAATCGGTCGACCTCTAGTAGTAACACTGTCATTACATTAACCACCCTACCCTAGCGTGTAGTAACACTGTCATTAACCACCCTACCCTAGCGTGTAGTAACACTGTCATTACATTAACTACCCTGCCCTAGTGTGTAGTAACACTGTCATTAACCACCCTGCCCTAGCGTGTAGTAACACTGTCATTACATTAACTACCCTGCCCTAGCGTGTAGTAACACTGTCATTAACCACCCTGCCCTAGCGTGTAGTAACACTGTCATTACATTAACCACCCTGCCCTAGTGTGTAGTAACACTGTCATTACATTAACTACCCTGCCCTAGTGTGTAGTAACACTGTCATTACATTAACTACCCTGCCCTAGTGTGTAGTAACACTGTCATTACATTAACTACCCTGTCCTAGTGTGTAGTAACACTGTCATTAACCACCCTGCCCTAGTGTGTAGTAACACTGTCATTACATTAACTACCCTGCCCTAGTGTGTAGTAACACTGTCATTACATTAACTACCCTGTCCTAGTGTGTAGTAACACTGTCATTAACTACCCTGTCCTAGTGTGTAGTAACACTGTCATTAACTACCCTGTCCTAGTGTGTAGTAACACTGTCATTAACTACCCTGTCCTAGTGTGTAGTAACACTGTCATTAACCACCCTGTCCTAGTGTGTAGTAACACTGTCATTAACTACCCTGCCCTAGTGTGTAGTAACACTGTCATTAACTACCCTGCCCTAGTGTGTAGTAACACTGTCATTACATTAACCACCCTGCCCTAGCGTGTAGTAACACTGTCATTAACTACCCTGCCCTAGTGTGTAGTAACACTGTCATTACATTAACCACCCTGTCCTAGTGTGTAGTAACACTGTCATTACATTAACTACCCTGCCCTAGTGTGTAGTAACACTGTCATTACATTAACTACCCTGCCCTAGTGTGTAGTAACACTGTCATTAACCACCCTGCCCTAGTGTGTAGTAACACTGTCATTACATTAACTACCCTGCCCTAGTGTGTAGTAACACTGTCATTAACCACCCTGCCCTAGTGTGTAGTAACACTGTCATTACATTAACTACCCTGTCCTAGTGTGTAGTAACACTGTCATTAACCACCCTGCCCTAGTGTGTAGTAACACTGTCATTACATTAACCACCCTGCCCTAGTGTGTAGTAACACTGTCATTACATTAACTACCCTGTCCTAGTGTGTAGTAACACTGTCATTAACCACCCTGCCCTAGTGTGTAGTAACACTGTCATTAACCACCCTGCCCTAGTGTGTAGTAACACTGTCATTAACTACCCTGTCCTAGTGTGTAGTAACACTGTCATTAACTACCCTGCCCTAGTGTGTAGTAACACTGTCATTAACTACCCTGCCCTAGTGTGTAGTAACACTGTCATTAACTACCCTGCCCTAGTGTGTAGTAACACTGTCATTAACTACCCTGCCCTAGTGTGTAGTAACACTGTCATTAACTACCCTGTCCTAGTGTGTAGTAACACTGTCATTAACCACCCTGCCCTAGTGTGTAGTAACACTGTCATTACATTAACCACCCTGCCCTAGTGTGTAGTAACACTGTCATTAACCACCCTGTCCTAGTGTGTAGTAACACTGTCATTAACCACCCTGCCCTAGTGTGTAGTAACACTGTCATTAACCACCCTGTCCTAGTGTGTAGTAACACTGTCATTAACCACCCTGCCCTAGTGTGTAGTAACACTGTCATTAACCACCCTGCCCTAGCGTGTAGTAACACTGTCATTAACCACCCTGCCCTAGTGTGTAGTAACACTGTCATTAACCACCCTGCCCTAGCGTGTAGTAACACTGTCATTAACCACCCTGCCCTAGTGTGTAGTAACACTGTCATTAACTACCCTGTCCTAGTGTGTAGTAACACTGTCATTAACCACCCTGCCCTAGTGTGTAGTAACACTGTCATTACATTAACCACCCTGCCCTAGTGTGTAGTAACACTGTCATTAACCACCCTGCCCTAGTGTGTAGTAACACTGTCATTAACCACCCTGCCCTAGTGTGTAGTAACACTGTCATTAACCACCCTGCCCTAGTGTGTAGTAACACTGTCATTACATTAACTACCCTGCCCTAGTGTGTAGTAACACTGTCATTACATTAACTACCCTGCCCTAGTGTGTAGTAACACTGTCATTACATTAACTACCCTGCCCTAGTGTGTAGTAACACTGTCATTAACTACCCTGCCCTAGCGTGTAGTAACACTGTCATTAACTACCCTGCCCTAGCGTGTAGTAACACTGTCATTAACTACCCTGCCCTAGCGTGTAGTAACACTGTCATTAACTACCCTGCCCTAGCGTGTAGTAACACTGTCATTAACTACCCTGCCCTAGCGTGTAGTAACACTGTCATTAACTACCCTGCCCTAGCGTGTAGTAACACTGTCATTAACTACCCTGCCCTAGCGTGTAGTAACACTGTCATTAACTACCCTGTCCTAGTGTGTAGTAACACTGTCATTAACTACCCTGCCCTAGTGTGTAGTAACACTGTCATTACATTAACCACCCTGTCCTAGTGTGTAGTAACACTGTCATTACATTAACTACCCTGCCCTAGTGTGTAGTAACACTGTCATTACATTAACCACCCTGCCCTAGTGTGTAGTAACACTGTCATTACATTAACCACCCTGCCCTAGTGTGTAGTAACACTGTCATTAACTACCCTGCCCTAGTGTGTAGTAACACTGTCATTAACTACCCTGTCCTAGTGTGTAGTAACACTGTCATTAACTACCCTGCCCTAGCGTGTAGTAACACTGTCATTAACCACCCTGCCCTAGTGTGTAGTAACACTGTCATTACATTAACCACCCTGCCCTAGTGTGTAGTAACACTGTCATTAACCACCCTGCCCTAGTGTGTAGTAACACTGTCATTAACCACCCTGCCCTAGTGTGTAGTAACACTGTCATTACATTAACCACCCTGCCCTAGTGTGTAGTAACACTGTCATTAACCACCCTGCCCTAGCGTGTAGTAACACTGTCATTACATTAACTACCCTGCCCTAGTGTGTAGTAACACTGTCATTAACCACCCTGCCCTAGCGTGTAGTAACACTGTCATTACATTAACTACCCTGCCCTAGTGTGTAGTAACACTGTCATTAACCACCCTGCCCTAGTGTGTAGTAACACTGTCATTACATTAACCACCCTGCCCTAGTGTGTAGTAACACTGTCATTACATTAACTACCCTGCCCTAGTGTGTAGTAACACTGTCATTAACCACCCTGCCCTAGTGTGTAGTAACACTGTCATTAACCACCCTGCCCTAGTGTGTAGTAACACTGTCATTACATTAACCACCCTGCCCTAGTGTGTAGTAACACTGTCATTAACCACCCTGCCCTAGTGTGTAGTAACACTGTCATTAACCACCCTGCCCTAGCGTGTAGTAACACTGTCATTACATTAACTACCCTGCCCTAGCGTGTAGTAACACTGTCATTACATTAACTACCCTGCCCTAGTGTGTAGTAACACTGTCATTACATTAACTACCCTGCCCTAGTGTGTAGTAACACTGTCATTACATTAACCACCCTGTCCTAGTGTGTAGTAACACTGTCATTACATTAACCACCCTGCCCTAGTGTGTAGTAACACTGTCATTACATTAACCACCCTGCCCTAGTGTGTAGTAACACTGTCATTAACTACCCTGCCCTAGTGTGTAGTAACACTGTCATTAACTACCCTGCCCTAGTGTGTAGTAACACTGTCATTAACCACCCTGCCCTAGCGTGTAGTAACACTGTCATTAACTACCCTGCCCTAGCGTGTAGTAACACTGTCATTAACCACCCTGTCCTAGTGTGTAGTAACACTGTCATTACATTAACTACCCTGCCCTAGTGTGTAGTAACACTGTCATTACATTAACTACCCTGCCCTAGTGTGTAGTAACACTGTCATTACATTAACTACCCTGCCCTAGTGTGTAGTAACACTGTCATTAACCACCCTGCCCTAGTGTGTAGTAACACTGTCATTAACCACCCTGTCCTAGTGTGTAGTAACACTGTCATTAACCACCCTGCCCTAGTGTGTAGTAACACTGTCATTAACCACCCTGCCCTAGTGTGTAGTAACACTGTCATTACATTAACCACCCTGCCCTAGCGTGTAGTAACACTGTCATTAACCACCCTGCCCTAGCGTGTAGTAACACTGTCATTAACCACCCTGCCCTAGCGTGTAGTAACACTGTCATTACATTAACCACCCTGCCCTAGTGTGTAGTAACACTGTCATTACATTAACCACCCTGCCCTAGTGTGTAGTAACACTGTCATTACATTAACCACCCTGCCCTAGTGTGTAGTAACACTGTCATTACATTAACCACCCTGCCCTAGTGTGTAGTAACACTGTCATTACATTAACCACCCTGCCCTAGTGTGTAGTAACACTGTCATTACATTAACTACCCTGTCCTAGTGTGTAGTAACACTGTCATTAACCACCCTGTCCTAGTGTGTAGTAACACTGTCATTAACTACCCTGTCCTAGTGTGTAGTAACACTGTCATTAACCACCCTGCCCTAGTGTGTAGTAACACTGTCATTACATTAACTACCCTGCCCTAGTGTGTAGTAACAATGTCATTCCATTAACTACCCTGTCCTAGTGTGTAGTAACACTGTCATTAACCACCCTGCCCTAGTGTGTAGTAACACTGTCATTAACCACCCTGTCCTAGTGTGTAGTAACACTGTCATTAACCACCCTGCCCTAGTGTGTAGTAACAGTGTCATTAACCACCCTGCCCTAGTGTGTAGTAACAGTGGCATTACATTAACCACCTTAGTTAGCATATTGTTACACAGTCCTTGAGTTATTACAATGACTGTTGTCATTAAGCTCTGCAGCTCTCATGGAAAGTGGACTCGGTCCACTGAGGCCAGCATGTCAAACCACGACCGCCTCCGATATTCATCTCTCTACAGAAGAGAAAAGGAGCAGAAGTGAGACGTGAGAGAACCGTTACGGCACATGTTCCATGACGGGACAGAGCAGCATCCTCTCCACTAAGCTGTTTTACCAGTCAAAACCAGAAGGATCAGGGTAATGTCCCCTATCTAAGTTCCAAGTTCCCGACATCCTGCCCTGGCCAATATCCTTCTAACCCATATCCCCATGTCCAACATCCTTCTATAATGTAACACAATGAATCCCTCCCTCCATCTCTCCTTCCTTTTCCACACAGGGACTCTCAGTTCATTCTCCCCAGTGGCACAGCGCTGACACCTGTGTTTATAGTGTACTCTGTCTACAACCTAGACAGAACTATGCAAAGACCCCTTCTCCAGACAAGAATGTAAATAAAATAGTTCCAGACAGGGAGAAGGCTGACAGAGAACAAGGTTCTGCTTCACAGCCTCAAAGTAGAGCAGAAGATCAATACACTTACACACTATTTGATTTATTTGGAGAGAATATTTACTCCTTTTACTGTCTGTTCCAAACGTGCCAGACGGCCAGTTCGTATCGCATTTAGCCGTACCCTTATCCTACTTCTCCTCTGTTCCTCTGGTGATGTAGAGGTTAATCCAGGTCCTGCAGTGCCTAGCTCCACTCCTACTCCCCAGGTGCTCTCATTTGTTACCGTAAAAGCCTTGGTTTCATGCATGTTGACATTAGAAGCCTACTCCCTAAGTTTGTTTTACTCACTGCTTTAGCACATTCTGCCAACCCGGATGTCTTAGCCGTGTCTGAATCCTGGCTTAGGAAAACCACCAAAAACCCTGAAATCTCCATTGCTAACTATAACATTTTCCACCAAGATAGAACTGCCAAAGGGGGCGGTGTTGCAATCTACTGCAAAGATAGCCTGCAGAGTTCTGTCTTACTATCCAGGTCTGTACCAAAACAATTCGAGCTTCTACTTCTAAAAATGCACCTTTCCAGAAACAAGTCTCTCACTGTTGCCGCTTGCTATAGACCACCCTCTGCCCCCAGCTGTGCCCTGGACACCATATGTGAATTGATTGCTCCTCATCTATCTTCTGAGCTCGTGCTGTTAGGTGACCTAAACTGGGACATGCTTAACACCCCGGCCATCCTACAATCTAAGCTTGATGCCCTCAATCTCACACAAATTATCAATGAACCTACCAGTTACAACTCCAAATCCGTAAACACGGGCACCCTCATAGATGTCATCCTAACTAACTCGCCCTCCAAATACACCTCTGCTGTTTCAATCAAGATCTCAGCGATCACTGCCTCATTGCCTGCATCCGTAATGGGTCTGCGACCAAACGACCACCCCTCATCACTGTCAAACGCTCCCTAAAACACTTCTGCGAGCAGGCCTTTCTAATCGACCTGGCCGGGGTTATCCTGGAATGACATTGACCTCATCCCATCAGTAGATGATGCCTGGCTATTCTTTAAAAGTGCCTTCCTCACCATCTTAAATAAGCATGCCCCGTTCAAAAAATGTAGAACTAGGAATAGATATAGTTCTTGGTTCACTCCAGACCTGTCTGCCCTTGACCAGCACAAAAACATCCTGTGGCGTTCTGCATTAGCATCGAATAGCCCCCGTGATATGCAACTTTTCAGGGAAGTTAGGAACAAATATACACAGGCAGTTAGGAAAGCTAAGGCTAGCTTTTTCAAACAGAAATTTGCATCCTGCAGTACTAACTCCAAAAAGTTCTGGGACACTGTAAAGTCCATGGAGAATAAGAGCACCTCCTCCCAGCTGCCCACTGCTCTGAGGCTAGGAAACACTGTCACCATCGATAAATCCACTATAATTGAGAATTTCAATAAGCATTTTTCTACGGCTGGCCATGCTTTCCACCTGGCTACCCCTACCCCGGTCAACTGCCCGGCACCCTCCACAGCAATCAGCCAAAGCCCCCACCTTTTCTCCTTCACCCAAATCCAGATAGCTGATGTTCTGAAAGAGCTGCAAAATCTGGACCCCTACAAATCAGCCGGGCTAGACAATCTAGACCCTCTCTTTCTAAAATGATCTGCCGAAATTGTTGCAACCCCTATTACTAGCCTGCTCAACCTCTCTTTAGTATCGTCTGAGATTCCCAAAGATTGGAAAGCTGCCGCGGTCATCCCCCTCTTCAAAGGGGGAGACACTCTAGACTCAAACTGCTACAGACCTATATCTATCCTGCCCTGCCTTTCTAAGGTCTTCGAAAGCCAAGTTAACAAACAGATTACCGACCATTTCGAATCCCACCGTACCTTCTCCGCTATGCAATCTGGTTTCAGAGCTGGTCATGGGTGCACCTCAGCCACGCTCAAGGTTCTTGAGTATACGTGGACAACTACAAATACCTAGGTGTCTGGTTAGACTGTAAACTCTCCTTCCAGACTCAAATTAAGCATCTCCAATCCAAAATTAAATCTAGAATCGGCTTCCTATATCGCAACAAAGCATCCTTCACTCATGCTGCCAAACATACCCTCGTAAAACTGACCATCCTACCGATCCTCGACTTCGGTGATGTCATCTATAAAATAGCCTCCAACACTCTACTCAACAAACTGGATGCAGTCTATCACAGTGCCATCCGTTTTGTCACCAAAGCCCCATACACTACCCACCATTGCGACCTGTACACTCTCATTGGTTGGCCCTCGCTTCATACTCGTCGCCAAACCCACTGGCTACAGGTTATCTACAAGTCTCTGCTAGGTAAAGCCCCGCCTTATCTCAGCTCACTGGTCACCATAGCAGCACCCGCTCGTAGCACGCGCCCCAGCAGGTATATCTCACTGGTCACCCCCAAAGCCAATTCCTCCTTTGGTCGTCTTTCCTTCCAGTTCTCTGCTGCCAATGACTGGAACGAACTGCAAAAATCTCTGAAGCTGGAGACTCATATCTCCCTCACTAACTTTAAGCGCCAGCTGTCAGAGCAGCTCACAGGTCACTGCACCTGTACATATCCCATCTGTAAACAGCCCATCTATCTACCTACCTCATCCCCATACTGTATTTATTTATTTATCTTGCTCCTTTGCACCCCAGTATCTCTACTTGCACATTCATCTTCTGCACATCTACCATTCCAGTGTTTAATTGCTATATTGTGATTACTTCGCCACCATGGCCTATTTATTGCCTTAACTCCCTTATCTTACCTCATTTGCACTCAATGTATATAGACTTTGTTTTATTTAGTTCTACTGTATTATTGACTATGTTTTGTTTATTCCATGTGTAACTCTGTGTTGTTGTATGTGTCACACTGCTTTGCTTTATCTTGGCCAGGTAGCAGTTGTAAATGAGAACTTGTTCTCAACTAGCCTACCTGGTTAAATAAAGGTGAACTACATAAAAAGAATAGAGCAGAGCTGCTCTGGAATAGATGGAGGACAATATGCTGAGAATAGAAACAGGAAGAAAAATAAAGAATAGAGAGGGCGGGCGAGTCAGAACAAACTGGCAGGATGTCTCTAGTGTACCGTCCCCTGAGACAAAGAGGTTGGAAATATATGTTTTAAGTATGTCAGATAATGTAGGCTAGAACATTTAAAAACACTCTAGGCATCCACTCAAAGCTAATGGTGCGCCACCTAGTGGCAGAAATAACCATTGCTCTACCTTGGCTTGGACATAAAAACATTATTCCAGAATGGTGAGTAAATAAGTAAAGACATTAGGGCTGAGGAATGATAAGTAAAGACATTAGTTCTGAGGAATGATAAGTAAAGACAGTAGGGCTGAGGAATGATAAGTAAAGAAATTAGGGCTGAGGAATGATAAGTAAAGACATTAGGGCTGAGGAATGATAAGTAAAGACATTAGGGCTGAGGAATGGTAAGTACAGACATTAGGGCTGAGGAATGATAAGTACAGACATTAGGGATGAGGAATGATAAGTAAAGACATTAGGGCTGAGGAATGGTAAGTAAAGACATTAGGGCTGAGGAATGGTAAGTAAAGACATTAGGGCTGAGGAATGATAAGTAAAGACATTAGGGCTGAGGAATGATAAGTAAAGACATTAGGGCTGAGGAATGATAAGTAACGACATTAGGGCTGAGGAATGATAAGTAAAGACATTAGGGCTGAGGAATGGTAAGTAAAGACATTAGGGCTGAGGAATGGTAAGTAAAGACATTAGGGCCGAGGAATGATAAGTAAAGACATTAGGGCCGAGGAATGATAAGTAAAGACGTTAGGGCCGAGGAATGATAAGTAAAGACGTTAGGGCCGAGGAATGGTAAGTAAAGACGTTAGGGCTGAGGAATGGTAAGTAAAGACATTAGGGCTGAGGAATGATAAGTAAAGACATTAGGGCTGAGGAATGGTAAGTAAAGACATTAGGGCTGAGGAATGATAAGTAAAGACATTAGGGCTGAAGAATCATAAGTAAAGACATTAGGGCTGAGGAATGATAAGTAAAGACATTAGGGCTGAGGAATGGTAAGTAAAGACATTAGGGCTGAGGAATGGTAAGTAAAGACATTAGGGCTGAGGAATGGTAAGTAAAGACATTAGGGCTGAGGAATGGTAAGTAAAGACATTAGGGCTGAGGAATGATAAGTAAAGACATTAGGGCTGAGGAATGGTAAGTAAAGACATTAGGGCTGAGGAATGGTAAGTAAAGACATTAGGGCTGAGGAATGATAAGTACAGACATTAGGGCTGAGGAATGGTAAGTAAAGACATTAGGGCTGAGGAATGGTAAGTAAAGACATTAGGGCTGAGGAATGATAAGTAAAGACATTAGGGCTGAGGAATGATAAGTAAAGACGTTAGGGCTGAGGAATGGTAAGTAAAGACGTTAGGGCTGAGGAATGGTAAGTAAAGACGTTAGGGCTGAGGAATGGTAAGTAAAGACATTAGGGCTGAGGAATGATAAGTAAAGACATTAGGGCTGAGGAATGATAAGTAAAGACGTTAGGGCTGAGGAATGGTAAGTAAAGACGTTAGGGCTGAGGAATGGTAAGTAAAGACATTAGGGCTGAGGAATGGTAAGTAAAGACATTAGGGCTGAGGAATGGTAAGTAAAGACATTAGGGCTGAGGAATGATAAGTAAAGACATTAGGGCTGAGGAATGGTAAGTAAAGACATTAGGGCTGAGGAATGGTAAGTAAAGACATTAGGGCTGAGGAATGATAAGTACAGACATTAGGGCTGAGGAATGGTAAGTAAAGACATTAGGGCTGAGGAATGGTAAGTAAAGACATTAGGGCTGAGGAATGGTAAGTAAAGACATTAGGGCTGAGGAATGATAAGTAAAGACGTTAGGGCTGAGGAATGGTAAGTAAAGACGTTAGGGCTGAGGAATGGTAAGTAAAGACATTAGGGCTGAGGAATGGTAAGTAAAGACATTAGGGCTGAGGAATGGTAAGTAAAGACATTAGGGCTGAGGAATGGTAAGTAAAGACGTTAGGGCTGAGGAATGGTAAGTAAAGACATTAGGGCTGAGGAATGGTAAGTAAAGACGTTATGGCTGAGGAATGGTAAGTAAAGATTTAAGATTCCTTAAGTCGAGCAGTCGCATTTTAAAAAAAAAATGTCTATGGCACATAAGACACCTGTCTGATTCACGACTGTATCAGTGGACTGGTCCATTGCGGAGGACACGGGGATGGCACAGTCCATCACAAGGACATATGATACTGAAATTGTATATGGTTATATTATGTAAAAATAATGGTGCAACACTAATAAATCCAATATTATTTTATAACAAATGTGCTTTCTCCCGCTTTGGATACAGTCTCTGAAACATAATCTTCAGCGCACGGTAGAACTGGAATCTTTCTCTATGTTGCTATGTTCATAACAGCAAAGTCAACCAGCATTTTTTTATTTTATTTAACTAGGCAAGTCACTTAACTTCGGGATCGGAGTCCCTTTTTATTTTACTTTTATTTAACTAGGCAAGTCAGTTAAGAACAAATTCTTATTTTCAATGACGGCATAGGAACAGTGGGTTAACTGCCTTGTTCAGGGGCAGAACAACAGATTTTTACCTTGTCAGCTCGGGATTCGATCTTGCAACCTTTTGGTTATTAGTGTCACGCCCTGACCTTAGAGATCCTTTTTATGTCTCTATTTTGGTTGGTCAGGGTGTGAGTTGGGGTGGGCATTCTATGTTTTTGTTCTATGTTGTCTATTTCTATGTGTTTGGCCGGGTGTGGTTCTCAATCAGAGGCAGCTGTCTATCGTTGTCTCTGATCGAGAACCATACTTAGGTAGCCTTTTCCCACCTGTGTTTTGTGTGTAGTTGTTTTCTGTTTTTGTGTCTGCACCAGACAGAACTATTTCGCTTTCGTTCTCCTGTTTGTTGTTTTTGTTCGATTTGGTTTTTGGATTAAATTATGAACACTTTAAATGCTGCACCTTGGTCCACTCTTCCTTCAGCCCACGAGAATCGTTACAATTAGTCCAACACTGTAACCACTAGGCTACCTGCCACCCCATCTCCTTCTTATTGTTATTATTATTATTATTATTGTTATTATTATTATTATGATCATCATTATAATAATAAATAACGTCATTATCATTAGTAGCCTTTGTATAGCAGCCTTGTATAATCACCATCGAGCTCTAAGCCTAAGAGCGTGTCCTGTTTAGTCTGAATACCGTAATTTACTTAGGCATATATTTTAATATATAGGCTATTGTATCAATCATTCATTTGTTCATGCCGTCACACAATCAAGCATTTTTGGGGAGGGGAATTAAATAACAAAAAGGGAGCTTTGAATAATTAGACTAAACAATTTAAACCACAATTCACGAATGCATGAAACTGTTTTCAGTCTGCTGTAATAAAGGGTTTATCTAAGTCAACTGTTTTCAGTCTGCTGTAATAAAGTCTTTATCTAAGTCAACTGTTTTCAGTCTGCTGTAATAAAGTCTTTATATAAGTCAACTGTTTTCAGTCTGCTGTAATAAAGTCTTTATCTAAGTCAAATGTTTTCAGTCTGCTGTAATAAAGTCTTTATATAAGTCAAATGTTTTCAGTCTGCTGTAATAAAGTCTTTATATAAGTCAAATGTTTTCAGTCTGCTGTAATAAAGGGTTTATATAAGTCAACTGTTTTCAGTCTGCTGTAATAAAGTCTTTATCTAAGTCAACTGTTTTCAGTCTGCTGTAATAAAGTCTTTATCTAAGTCAACTGTTTTCAGTCTGCTGTAATAAAGTCTTTATATAAGTCAACTGTTTTCAGTCTGCTGTAATAAAGTCTTTATCTAAGTCAACTGTTTTCAGTCTGCTGTAATAAAGTCTTTATCTAAGTCAAATGTCTTCAGTCTGCTGTAATAAAGTCTTTATCTAAGTCAACTGTTTTCAGTCTGCTGTAATAAAGTCTTTATCTAAGTCAACTGTTTTCAGTCTGCTGTAATAAAGTCTTTATCTAAGTCAACTGTTTTCAGTCTGCTGTAATAAAGTCTTTATCTAAGTCAAATGTTTTCAGTCTGCTGTAATAAAGTCTTTATCTAAGTCAACTGTTTTCAGTCTGCTGTAATAAAGTCTTTATCTAAGTCAACTGTTTTCAGTCTGCTGTAATAAAGTCTTTATCTAAGTCAAATGTTTTCAGTCTGCTGTAATAAAGGGTTTATCTAAGTCAAATGTCTTCAACAGATCTGACTTCCTCTTTCCCTCCTGAGCAGTCACTAAACAGTCGCCCGCCTCAAGTTTTTATTTATTTTTTATAACGTCCTCCGCATCCATTTTGCTATCATCTGATACTGTGTTGGGAGTTTGTTATAACCAAATGTATTAATGTGATTATGATGGGCTATAGGTCAGGTCCTATTGGTCACATGCAAGAAATGCCTACGTGTTTCACATAAAGAGATCAAAGGTTGAGGGAATAGGGAATGTTTTGCCTAAAGAAATTAGGGATTTTAGTAAGATAACTTTTCAGTCATTTGCTGTGCTTTTCTCTGCAGTAGGGAGGAGAGAGACAACGTGCGCCAGTCATAAGGCACTCGCTGTCATTTTTTTAACACAGTGTGACCATCGGGCTCTTTCTTCAGTCATTTGTGTGTCTATTATTTAATCAAACGGTGTGCTTAAAGCATCAGACAAGCTGTGAATATGTAGTTTACTTTATTCAAACACAGACACAACCTGTCTATATACAGTGCTTTTGGAAAGTATTCAGACCCCTTGACTTTTTCTACACTTACGTTACAGCATTATTCTAAAATGTATTTTTTTTAAAAATGTAATCTACCTACCTAATACCCCATAATGACAAAGCAAAAACAGGTTTAGACATTTTTACAAATTTATAAAACAGAAAAAACAGAAATACCTTACTTACATAAATATTCAGACCCTTTGCTATGAGACTCAAAATTGAGCTTGGGTGCATTCTGTTTCCATTGATTTTCTACAACTTAATTGGAGTCCACCTGTGGTAAATTCAATTGATTGGACATGATTTGGAAAGGCGCACACCTGTCTATATAAAGGTACGACAGTTGACAGTGCATGTCAGTCAAAAACCAAGCCATGAGGTCGAAGGAATTGTCTGTAGAGCTCTGAGACAGGAATGTGTCGAGGCACAGATCTGGGGAACGGTACCAAAACATTTCTGCAGCATTGAAGGTCCCCAAGAACATAGTGACCTCCATTATTCTTAAATGGAAAAAGTTTGGAAACACCAAGATTCTTCCACTCCTCAGTAAAAGGCACACGACAGCCCGCTTTGAGTTTGCCAAAAGGCACCTAAAGGACTCTCAGACCACAAGAAACAAGATTCTCTGGTCTGATGAAACCAAGATTGAACTCTTTGGCCTGAATGCCAAGCGTCACGTCTGGAGGAAACCTGCCACCATCCCTAAGGTGAAGCATGGTGGTGGCAGCATCATGCTTTTGGGGATGTTTTTCAGCTGCAGTGACTGAGAGACTAGTCAGGATTGAGGGAAAGATGAACAGAGCAAAGTACAGAGAGATCCATGATGAAAACCTGTTCCAGAGCGCTCAGGACCACAGACTGGGGCGAAGGTTCACCTTCCAACAGGACAACGACCCTAAGCACACAGACAAGACAATGCAGGAGTGGCTTCGGGACAAGTCTCTGAATGTCCTTGAGTGGCACAGCCAGAGCCCGGACTTGGACCCGATCGAACACCTCTGGAGAGACCTGTAAATAGCTGTGCAGAAACACTCCCCATCCAACCTGACAGAGCTTGAGAGGATCTGCAGAGAAGAATGGGAGAATTCCCCAAATAGAGGTATGCCAAGCTTGTAGAGTCATACCCAAGAAGATTCAAGGCTGTAATCGCTGCCAAAGGTGCTTCAACAAAAGGACTAAGTAAAGGGTCTGAATACTTATGCAAATGTAATATTTCAGTTTTTTTTTTTTTTATACATTTGCAAAAAAATCCTAAAAACCTGTTTTTGCTTTGTCATTATGGGGTATTGTGTGTATATTGAAAAAAACGATTTAATCCATTTTAGAATAAGGCTGTAACGTAACAAAATGTGGAAAAAGTCGAGGGGTCTGAATACTTTCCGAATGCACATTTTGACCAATCAACTATCGGTCGAGTACAATTTTTTTTTTTTTTTTTTTTTTTATTCGGAGACAGCCCTAAAATAAATAAAAATGATACAGAAAACATCAGGAGAGAACAAACCTACTTTTTCTCAGGGCAAAATCATCTGCTAAAATGGCATAAATGTATAGTATTACTTAACACCATATTCTTATACAAGACTGAGCTTGACTATAGAACCACAACCACATGGAATCATTTGAAGCACCTGCGATGAGTCACCTACTTCCACTTAATAATGACATCTTCAACAAGTTGCCACAACAAAGCATCTACAATGAAATGTGATTGATGGCAGAGAATACATTATGTGCTTTTAAAAATCATTGGAGATTAGATGACCCTTAAGTGCATCAAATGCCTGTTCGTGTACCAGTACACAGAGGAACACTAGGTTCAAATGGCACCCTATTTCCTATATAGTGCACTACTCTTGACCAGGGCTCTGGTCAAAAGTAGTGCACAGTGCACTATATACACACACACACACTGAGTTTACAAAACATTAGGAACACCGTCCTAATTTTGAGTTGCACCCCTTTTTCCCTCAGAACAGCCTCAATTCGTTGGGGCATCCACAGGGATGCTGGCCCACGTTGACTCCAATGCTTCCCACAGTCGTGTTAAGTTGGCTGGATGTCCTTTGGGTGGTAAACCATTCTTGATACAAACAGGAAACTGTTGAGCGTGAAAAACTAAGCAGCGTTGCAGTTCTTGGCCCACTCGAACCGGTGTGCTTGGGCCTCGTTCAAAGGCACTTACATTTTTATCTTGCCCATTCACCCCCTGAATGGCACACACAATGTTCTCCAGGCTTAAAAATCATTATTTAACCTGTCTCCTCTCCTTCATCTACGCTGATTGAAGTGGATATAACAAGTGACATCAATAAGGGATCATAGCTTTCACCTGGATTCACCTGGTCAGTCTGTGTCATGGAAAGCATTGGTGTTCCTAATGTTTTTTGAACTCAGTATATTGGGAATAGGGTTCCATCAGGGAGGAAGCCTGGGGAATAGTCTCTTGATTACCAAGTCAAGTCCAACTTGGCTAGCGTTTTGTTTTGTCTGGTCAATAGAGGTCGACAGCTTGTAGTCGTAAAATCCGGAAATGAGTTACGTCTGGTTCGTTCAGCCATCCCTATGGGAAATATTTATGGGGAAAGAAAAGGTTTTTGGAATAAACGCTGAAATTAAGTTCTGAGGTTAACAATGGTTTAGGAGATTGTATAGGTTTTGTTCTATGAGATAATCAGTCAGTTAACATGACATTTTAATTATGAAGCCTTTGTGGGGGGTTTTAAATATAAATTACATACATTTTTCAAAATTCACTAAAAGTGACGTTAGCTGATGAAGATGATCTCATATTTAAAACAGAGTAGGAGATCTCCTAAGCCTGTGTTTACCACAGACCTTATTTTCGGCCAAAAACGCCATTAAATTTTCCCCATAGGCTTTGTCCAAAGAACCATGGCGGAGTTAGTGCCTACAGAAAGACGCCATTTCTATTTCTCTCTCTATGTGGCTCCTTTATTTTTTTATTAACGGAAGGGGAGGAGCAGGGCTGTGTCAACAACAGTATCGATATGTTGTAATGGCTTGATTGATCTTCTTAATCACTTTTAATTTTGAGTTTGACAAGATTAAAAAATGTAGCGCCTAGTTTCTGTGTCTTTGCAGAGTAACGGACATTAAACAAGATCTTGCTTTAGTTGACGTGCCTAATTCGAGAGCTTGGCAAATCACTCTATTAGGTTTAAATGGGGGGGTTTAAATGGGACATCAAACGTAAAGGACATTTAAATTGCCGTCCAAATCACCTGCTCTATTTACATAAACTTAGTCTAACAAACTAATCGCAAAATACTGAACGGTTGTATTTGTAGCACAGTAACGGACCTAAGAGGTGTTAAACACCTGAACAGTTCTACTGAAAGTGTAAAAGCGCCAGTAATCATTTAGTCTACCGAAGAGTTATCATTTGAATATTACACACCTATTAGCCAATGAACATCGTTCCCATCTGTATCACATGAATTCCACCCACCAGCCGCAATGAATGATAGATTGGCACTTCAAACAAGTTTACTGGAACAATTTAAACAATTTCGGGGCTACATCAAACATGACTGGGTCGACATACAACAGCCTATCGATGGAGACTGGAGGAGGCATAGAGGGCGGCCAAGCCAACCACATGCCACAAACAGCAACTTTATACCACATTTGATTTGGTTTGATGCAATGTTGCAACGTGGTCGTGCACTGACTGCGCGTACCGACATGAGCACACACACTTCACATTTGGCTAACGTATCCACATAAACACAAACTCGAATACCGATGTTTTAACAGTTTAGCCTACCAATGTGCGCGTGGACACGGGGAATGAGACAGGACTGTAAAATGTACTCACCATTTCACTCGGAAGAACCGTGTATGCTCCAAAAATCACTCATTAGTCGGATGTTTCAATAAACGTAGGAAAAGTGATGCAAAGCAGCGGTTTGTGTTTTATTTCATGGATAGTTTCTTCCACGTATTTGTCTACCTATACGGTCCTTTCTCGCAGATTTTCGGAGGAAAGGATTTCCACTATCTGAATAAAAGCAGGGGCTGGGCATGCGCACTAAGAGGAATGTTTTTGTCCGTTGAGCGTTCAATCCACTGTTCTTTTCACGCCGAGACACAGAGCGCATTATTTATAATAGTCTATAATAAAACACAAAAAGACAGCACATCTCTGAAAACATAGAATTGTATTTGTCCACAGAGGCCTATTGATATCATGCTATTAATGGTATTACAATAACATTGCCTCTTGAGCCTATTAAAAGTCTACATGCCTAAACTGAAGAGAAAGAGAAATTACCTAATGTTTTTCCTTTTAAATCATAATGAATAAGATTATATAGACAGATTCTAGATCAGAACTCATAACTCCGAGAGGCTTTGTGGATACAGGCCCCGATTCTATATCAGCACTCATAACTCTGAGATGCTTTGTGGATACAGGCCCCGATTCTATATCAGCACTCATAACTCTGAGATGCTTTGTGGATACGGCCCCGATTCTATATCAGCACTCATAACTCTGAGATGCTTTGTGGATACGGACCCCGATTCTATATCAGTGTAACGGATGTGAAATGGCTAGCTAGTTAGCGGGTACGCGCTAGTAGCGTTTCAATCAGTTACGTCACTTGCTCTGAAACCTATTAGTAGTGTTGCCCCTTGCTCTGCAAGGGCCGCGGCCTTTGTGGAGCGATGGGTAACGATGCTTCGTGGGTGACTGTTGTTGATGTGTGCAGAGGGTCCCTGGTTCGCGCCCGTGTCGGGGCGAGGAGACGGTTTAAAGTTATACTGTTACATTGGTGCCGTGACCCGGATCACTGGTTGCTGCGGAAAAGGAGGAGGTTGAAAGGGGGGTGAGTGTAACGGATGTGAAATGGCTAGCTAGTTAGCGGGTACGCGCTAGTAGCGTTTCAATCAGTTACGTCACTTGCTCTGAAACCTATTAGTAGTGTTGCCCCTTGCTCTGCAAGGGCCGCGGCCTTTGTGGAGCGATGGGTAACGATGCTTCGTGGGTGACTGTTGTTGATGTGTGCAGAGGGTCCCTGGTTCGCGCCCGTGTCGGGGCGAGGGGACGGTTTAAAGTTATACTGTTACATCAGCACTCATAACTCTGAGATGCTTTGTGGATAAGGGCCCCGATTCTATATCAGCACTCATAACTCTGTGATGCTTTGTGGATAAGGGCCCCGATTCTATATCAGCACTCATAACTCTGAGATGCTTTGTGGATACAGGCCCCGATTCTATATCAGCACTCATAACTCTGAGATGCTTTGTGGATACGCCCCAGATATACTATGAAAAACATATGTGAGAAAGACTATATAGGCTTATGTCCATAGAATGAATAGTAATCTATTGTTATAACCAGCTTGTTCTTCGTTACAGAAAGCAGAATGTATAGGTTTATCAAACTAAAACCCTTAACCCTAATCTATAGCCTAACTGATTGATTGGAATGAATATATTTCATATGGAACGTAGCTGAAGGCTAATAAAACAAGGTGACATTTGAAAGAGCTATTGATGAGAAAGGTGCTATAGGGAACTTTGGCTCACTGGTCGTTCTAAACACCCGTCATCCAGTCATTGGCTTGGGCATCTCATTAACAAGTCAATGGATGATGACCTGCCTTGCCACAAGCCTTGAAGACGCATGTCAATTTCCTTTAATGTTCGCGGCTACTTGTTAAATATGCGTGGTGCGGGAGGGGTATAAAAGCCAAGCTTACCTCTAACCCACAGAGGAATCTGTCATCCAATTTGACCAGCATGCGTTCATTATGCGTTCTAGGTGTAGCGATACATGCCTCTCTGCTCATACTGCTGACTCAAGGAATTCACAAATCTAGAGATGGAGTTTATCACGGAAAATCACGACGCTTTGCTATAGACCACCGTCCACCTGGATACCATCACCTGGCGCCGAAGTATATGATGCACCTTTACCGGAATTACAAGTCAAATCTCACTCGGCCTATAGACATAATGGAGAAGACCATCACAAAACAAGCAGACACAGTCAAGAGTGTGATGGCAAAAAGTAAGATGTTTTTTTTTTTAAGTATACCTTTAGCCTATAGGCATATTTATTACTTCGTTTAGTAGGGCATATAGGCTACATTCTTGACATATAGCCTACACTGCCTGCCTGAATTTAGTTCAACACAGATGAAAATAATAATAAATATCCTGTTTAGGGCCTTTTATAATAGTTTATGGCTTATTACCTAGCCTACTCTAAGCATAGTAAATTAAACTTTGTTTTGCATTATTTTTATTCTTCAAAAAAAGTTAAGAGATCATTTTCTTGCTATGTTTGCGCACCACAGTGGCTGTCAAATCTCTCCGCCAGACGATCTCAAAGCGCTCCAATCCACATTCATTTTGTCGGCCTGAATAACCGTACAAGGATCCGCGTGTGAAAAGGCTGGTTTTTCAGCCTAATTCTCAAAGCAAACCTCTTTTTTTTTTCTTTAAATGGGAGATGTTGATTAGAAATGTTGCCAGACATGCCTATTCAAATCTGTTGTTAACTCAAATCAACAAGTCCCCTCAGTTCTTTTCACACTTCACTTGATTAGATTAGTGTGATGACCTAGACCCACATCTCGGTCCAGAGCGGGATTTTAACAACATATAGCCTATATGTTCCACGGACCGCTCGGCTCCCAACACCACTACATCTAATTTAACATCACTGCTAGGTGTCATAGTTGTTACCTATTTGTTTGAATGGAGGATATGCGGAAGCCGAGCTAAGAACGTGTTAAATGATTGGTTTCGATCCGGTGTTTACTTTGAGTGGATTAGGCCTAGCCTCGTCCTCCTGTCGTTGTCGTTGTGTTATCCTTAATCTTCATAGTTTTATTTCCCCATCCCTCAGATCTGAGAAAAACAGACCCATAAATGAATGTAGATGTTTTGGTACAGTACCTTTAATCAACAAATAGACGATCAATAGCAACAATACATTATATTTGGACAATAGTACAATAGTCTTTAATCTTCTTGATGAATTATGTACCACACCTCCAATGTCGTGTTCTTCTTTGCATCACAATTCATGTCCTAGTTCACACATGTTGATGTTGACCCCAGCCGATAGTAGATTCATCCACGAGCTAGTTGCCTAGTTACATTGAAAAACATGGTTGGAATTTCTAATTTGCAAAACATGCTTTGCCTAGATCTAAAGTTGTATTTCTTTAAAAATATTAAAACAATATTGTTTTTAGAATACAAGCATGTCTCATTCAGACTACATAGATGTAAACCAGAACCAATATGCTAAATATTCTGCCTAAATTGCTGTCCAGGATGGAATAGAACTTGTGTATTCCTCCTAAATTAATAGTATATTCATGAGCTCTATGGTTGTTTAAAAGCTTCTTTTTTTTTTACAAGTAAAAACAATTAACATGAATTATTATAATCTATTTTACCTTTAGTAGACCATTAAAGGGCTTGAAAAAGATGGGTGACAGAAAAACAAATATTTGATTATATTTCTATATAGGCCTAATCTTAAAGTACTTAACATGTTTGTATGTTGTATGTTTGTCTAAAGACATGTATGTGAGGTATGTAGTTGCCATGAGACCAGACCAGATGATAATGTTCAAAGTAGTCAGTACAAATGTTGAAAAATCTGTTGTTTAAAAAAAAAAAGTTTCTTCTTTCCAATAGGTTTATTTCACAGACCCCGACGCTGGACTGCAACCTTTGACCTGACCACCTTATTGGCCGACGACCGGATCCAAGCAGCGGAGCTCAGGTTCAGGTTTCCCCGGGCGACGAGGGCTTCCAACATTACCGTGGAGATTTACCATCACCACGACTACCCGTGCAGGCAGACACAGGGGATCTGCCAGGAACACCAGCTGGTGGGATATCTCTCTGTCTCCTCTGTGATTAACTCCTCTCAACACTGGAAGGTGTACAACCTCACTGGTCCGCTGTTGAACTGGCTCGGCCAGGAACACGTTTCCAGGAGCTCAATGAAGAGGAGATCACCAGACAAGACAAAGAGAGATGTGTTCTTCCCCAACCCTGTCCAGTTGGCTGGCTCTACAACACAGCAAAACCCTGTCCAGTTGGCTGGGTCTACAACACAGCAGAACCCTGTCCAGTTGGCTGGGTCTACAACACAGCAGAACCCTGTCCAGTTGGCTGGCTCTACAACACAGCAGAACCCTGTCCAGTTGTCTGGGTCTAAAACACAGCAGAACCCTGTCCAGTTGTCTGGGTCTAAAACACAGCAGAACCCTGTCCAGTTGGCTGGGTCTACAACACAGCAGAACCCTGTCCAGTTGGCTGGGTCTACAACACAGCAGAGTCAGTGTGTGAACAACAGAGCCTTGCTGGTTGTATTCTCTCATACAGGGTCGGAGGAGGGCTCCCAGGCCAAGGCTAGCCTCCTCCACACGGCCGAACAGTCCAAGTTCCTGTCCACCACCGAGCCCCAGAAGATCCGCAGGCTGAAGAGACACAAGAAAAAAAGGGTCCACTCAGGCCAGGAGGATCCACCGGACATGAGAGGTCCAGAGGTGTCCAGCGGAAACAATAAGATTGACCCGTCTCTCTGTGGAAGAGTTGATATGCATGTAGACTTCAATCAGATAGGCTGGGGGTCCTGGATCGTCTTCCCAAAGATGTATAATGCCTATCGATGTGAGGGGATCTGTCCAAGTCCTTTGGGAGAAGACTTGAACCCAACAAATCATGCTTACATGCAGGTACGTTTCAATGTGTTTCTGCAGGATTGACCAAAATGTGTCCTAGAATATACTGTTTTCAAATGTCTCTTAACGGTACACAGCTCATTGATTATGTTACCATAGATACTATAGCAATGCTTCATACCTGTTTGAAGTTGTTTGGCCATTTTTTGCTTCTTGACGCTTTTTTCCCTCTAGAGTCTCCTAAAACACTACCATCCTGAGCGTGTTCCCTCGGCGTGCTGCGCCCCCACCAAGATGAGTCCTCTAAGCATGCTGTATTATGAGAATGGAGAAATGCTGCTTCGCCATCACGAGGATATGGTTGTGGATGAATGTGGCTGCCTGTAGCCTCTGTCACAGGATTTAACCTGACCTTCAGTAAAGAAACGACCGGAGCAAAGCCTGGGGCCGTCTTCTCACAACTGCTTGAGAATGAGACTAGGCTACCACTCATCTCCTTCGGGACACACGCAACAGAGGGTTCCGGAAACTTTAGAGTGGAATTTCACTGACAGAACTATTATCCAAGAGTCTGTATCAGATGGATGAAAACAGTAAGAAAAAACTTTGTGTTAGTTCTTTTGATTATTGTGACTGTGCACTCCTCAAGCAGTATGGCAGATGTCCTGTATGTTTTACAAAGCCTAGATATATACAGTATGGATTTTCTCTCAGAATGTGACTGATTTTATGTTACTGATTTTAGGAATCAGAAAGAGGGCCTGCCATTTCATTATAAGTCATAGGAAATGGTGTTGTTCACCATTTAAGCACTGTTTATACTACTATACACCTACTGGGTGTAAAGGAACATTGACATTATATTTATTGTAAATAATAATAAAATAAAGTTTGGGTATTTATGTTAATTTATTGCTCTCTCTGTTTTTAGGAGGATTTCATCATAAATATGTTTGATATTGTAAAAATATTTTGTTAGCTGATTAAAGTGTATGTATTTTGTAGGTAATATTTGTCATGTTATTCATTCATTAGTAAAAAATAACATATGCTTATGACTCTTGTCTATAAAAACCACGATATGTACATTCACTAGAATGACCTGTTGTGAATATTCATTCATTCTAATTCTATGGGTTCTGGAGTTCTCTGAGTTGAGCGATGCAACATGCTGGATTGTTGGCATATTTACCTGAAATGACCACAGTATTTTAAAGACTGACAAGTGGGGCACAAAAAATCAAAATAATTCCTGACACAAAATAAACAATAAAGGTGGATGGTATTTCAGTTTTTAGAATGATCAAAAACATTTTTTTCCCCCTCAAAATCACCAATAAATACACACAAATAAATGTCCCAAAAGTTCAGGAATATAAATACATTTTTCTCACTATAAATAGCCTACTTCTCGAGAACTAAATCAGATATCAAGTACTAGGTAATAACTCATGTGTAACTGGTGAGAACGTGCAACAAGGACATTTGGAAAATAAGTACATTCACTAACGGCATCTTCTGGCCTCATTCACCTGGCATCCTATTCACCATGATTGATTTAATGTTGAATGAACAGAGAGTACGTTTCAATACATGCCCATTGTCTTCAGGTCCATTGACAAAGCAAAAAATAGTCGACCAATCAGGGATTTTCCAGAATAGTGGCTGTGGCAGGACAACTCTGTCATTACACAACGGGCTAACTCCTAACCAGGATTCTAAGGTAGGTCAAACTCTGAACTTCCATTTTTATACTGTTATAACACAACAATCAGTTGATCTAGTCGTATATGTGCTATTAGTGCTGAGGCACTGTACACCGTGATGACACAACTTGATACAACCTAACACCCGTTACAGCCTGATATTTATACAGATCAATCCTGCGTAAAACATGGGCAGAATTTAAATCTGTAGTCCTTCGCAGTTATCTCTCTGAAACTTCCTTGCGCGCCTTTGACTCTCGTCAATACGGTAGCTCGTACTGTAGAAGCAATATAACTATTGATGGAAACAAGAGGCTAAAATAGTGTCTTTAAACTCAAATTGCGCACAAAAACAAACTATTTTAAAAGTATTGGACTGATTTTAACAATAACGTCGGAACAGGTCATCTGAAAAGTGCATCGATCGACTTTAGCCCAATGTATCCTCTTTGGCTAAAAATACTCTCTCGCCAAATTTGACGGTGGTTGTTTGAAAATGAATGGATTTGATTGGACGAAGCCTTGAACTGACTCGCTAACATTTTCAGCTGTCAACCACAGTTAAAGTTTAAGGGTAGGTTGATCCACCTCCCGTCATACAGTATATACTGATTCTATTGTACAATCTATTATACAGATCTCCACCCGGACGTCGTTTGTGGAATTATGAGTAGGCCACATTAGGAAACTAGCAATTTAGCTGTTACTACGAATTAAGCTCGCTTTAATAGCTAACTAACTGTTGTAGCTCGCCTATAACTTGACGTGGGACAGGTGATCAAGTTATTCATGTGATTTTGTGTGAACTTTGTGAAGAGGACACAATGTTGCAGCAGAGTGGCTGACATTGAACAAGATGCATTGTAACATTCTAATGTACTGTACAATAGAGGAGATCCTTGACACAAAATTGCAACTAGCAATCTTGTATGCATGACCTGGTAACATGTTAAAAATAGCTAATTACCAATTTGCATGAAAAAAAACAACCTTGTTAACCTGATGAATGAATAACATTTTAATATTCCAAAGAAAATTCACTTGAAAATGTCTGGTTTTAAAATGTATATCTTGTGTATTACAACGACCTCTCCCCATCTGTAACCCAGGTGAGATTCGTAGACCTAGTATAATGGCAGAGGCTGTGGCCAATGTTGCCCGGAGGGTCAATGCAACAGTGGAGGAAGAGAAAGATACTCTGGGTAAGTGAATTAAATCCTTTATATACATAATACAGAAAAGGAAGATACTATTCCCTATATAGTACACTCGTTTTGAACAGGGCCCAGAGGGTTTTTGGTTAAAAGTAGTGCACTATAAATGGGAATAGGGTGCCATTTGGGACGTAACCATGGAAAGAAATACTGGAAATCATTATTTTTCAAGTGAAATTATAAGCCGTTTATAAGCATTTATAATAAGTGCCTTTGATCTACAGCAGGGTTCCCCAACTGGTGGCCCGTGTGCCAGATTTGGTCCACGGGTGGTTTTATTTGCCCCCCAATTTTCTTAGCAAAAATGTTTTAAAAGAGTCAAACATCTGTTTGAGCATCTTGGGGTCAATTTTCAGTCTACAAATGATTTGTAATGATGTTCCGGCCCCCGACCATCCACTCCAGGAGAAATCAGCCTGCAGTTGAATGTAGTTGATGATCCCTGATCTACAGGTATATCCAGTATGTTGAGTCTTACTGCTTTCGCCCAGCAGATGGCAGTAATGTGTTACCAAAAGCTCTACTTCCAGGATGATATTATGTTGTCCTCTCAGCCTGACTATGGCAATCAATTATATTCTTGTGAACTTAATTGCATATTTGACATAAGAACCAGAGGGTTGCAGTGACGTTAGATTTGAACAATGATTGGAGGTATGACTGTAAAGTTTATATTAACCTCTTCAATATAACACTAATCTTCTTCAGCTCTAAGCCATGCTTTCTCATATATGTGTAACCGATGTGAAATGGCTAGCTAGTTAGCGGTGGTGCGCGCTAATAGCGTTTGAATCGGTGACGTCACTCGCTCTGAGACCTGAAGTAGTTGTTCCCCTTGCTCTGCAAGGGACGTGGCTTTTGTGGTGCGATGGGTAACGATGCTTCGTGGGTGTCAGTTGTCTATGTGTGCAGAGGGTCCCTGGTTCGAGCCCAGGTAGGGGTGAGGAGAGGGACGGAAGCTATATTGTTACATATGCATCCCAAATACCACCCTATTCCCTATGTAGTGCACTACTTTTGAACAGAGCCCTATGGGCCCTGGTCAAAAGTAGTGCACTAACTAAATAGGGAATAGGGTGCCATTTTGGATGTAACCATGGGCATTCCTAATTGTTTTCCTTTATTTCTTTAGATCTGTCAAACTGCAAACTGATCAGTTTCCCAGATGGCGTATTCAGGGTCCTCAATAGCGTTGCAGAGAAGATACACATTGTCACGTTGGCTGACAATGAGATGAAGGGAGTTACTAGCAAATTCTTCAAAACCTTCACTCAATTGAGAGGTAGCTATGCATGCATACTCCCCCCCCCCCCCTAACTTAACATGTTTTAGTGGAGGGGCCTTTTATATTACACTATCACAAGTTATCAGATTGATAGCTTTAAAGTGTTTATCTTTAAGGTAGCAAACGTCTTTGTATAGCAGCCTAACACTAGCCTGGGGCCAGTATAGCAGCCTAACACTAGCCTGGGGCCAGTATAGCAGCCTAACACTAGCCTGGTGGCCAGTATAGCAGCCTAACACTAGCCTGGGGCCAGTATAGCAGCCTAACACTAGCCTGGGGCCAGTATAGCAGCCTAACACTAGCCTGGTGGCCAGTATAGCAGCCTAACACTAGCCTGGGGCCAGTATAGCAGCCTAACACTAGCATGGGGCCAGCATAGCAGCCTAACACTAGCCTGGGGCTAGTATAGCAGCCTAACACTAGCCTGGGGCCAGTATAGCAGCCTAACACTAGCCTGGGCCAGTATAGCAGCCTAACACTAGCCTGGGGCCAGTATAGCAGCCTAACACTAGCCTGGGGCCAGTATAGCAGCCTTACACAAGCCTGGGGCCAGTATACCAGCTCACACTAGCTTGGGGCCAGTATATCAGCCGTACACTAGCCTGGGGCCAGTATAGCAGCCTTACACAAGCCTGGGGCCAGTATAGCAGCCTAAAACTAGCCTGGTGGCCAGTCTGTTTCTGTTCACTTGCCAGCACCTTACGGAATTGTCATTGGCTTGGCATTGACAGAATGGAGTAGGCAAGAGCACAAACAGATCTGGGACCAGGCTAGCCTAATACAGCAATAATCGACAAATATTTGACTGAATGTGTTGTAAGTTAGCTAGTGATTTAGCAGTATTTTCCAATACCTTTTCAGAACTGGACTTGCATGGCAATGTAATCACTAAACTGCCAGATGTAGTTGGGGAGCTGGAACATCTGACCAGCATCAACTTGGCCAACAACAAGTTGTCTGTCTTCCCTGAGAGACTGACGGAGATCCAGTCACTCGAAAGAATCAACCTGGAAGGGAATGACATCACTGGTAAGATGGAGTCAGTGCTGTGTTCCCATTCGCTACCCTTCTTCCAAGGATGTAAATGCATTGGATTGGTGTTACAATTGGCTGGAGGAAGTTTATACATTTGGATTGGTGTTACAATTGGCTGGAGGAAGTTTATACATTTGGATTGGTGTTACAATTGGCTGGAGGAAGTTTATACTATTGGATTGGTGTTACAATTGGCTGGAGGAAGTTAATACCATTCGATTGGTGTTAGAATTGGCTGAAGGGAGTTAATACCGATGGATTGGTGTTAGAATTGTCTGGAGGGAGTTAATACCATTGGATTGGTGTTACAATTGGCTGGAGGAAGTTAATACCATTCGATTGGTGTTAGAATTGGCTGAAGGGAGTTAATACCATTGGATTGGTGTTAGAATTGGCTGAAGGGAGTTAATACCATTCGATTGGTGTTAGAATTGGCTGAAGGGAGTTAATACCATTGGATTGGTGTTAGAATTGGCTGAAGGGAGTTAATACCATTGGATTGGTGTTAGAATTGTCTGAAGGGAGTTAATACCGATGGATTGGTGTTAGAATTGTCTGAAGGGAGTTAATACCGATGGATTGGTGTTAGAATTGGCTGGAGGAAGTTAATACCATTGGATTGGTGTTACAATTGGCTGGAGGCAGTTAATACCGTTGTTTAATCCGTGAGAGAAAGTGAGCAAGTGCAGAGAAGTGGGAGAAGTGTGGAGAATCAGGAACCAGCCATAATGATGCCTTTAGTCTCTTGTGAACATTCATTGGCTCTTTCTCAAATGTCTAAAAATGTGTCTTCTCCTCATTTCTCCCACAGAAATCCCCATGGAAAAGTTGCAGGCCATGCCAGCTCTGAAGTGTATCAACTTGAAGTCAAATCCTTTGGACAACAACTTGTTAACTGCCATTCAACAATTTCCTCAAACATTTGAAATTCAAACTACAACAGACAACTAAGACCTTGTCTTGTTCTAAGATGGACATTTTATCCACACCGAGAGACAATGAGGATTGCATGCTGTGCCTTCAGACTTTTTCAATAGTACACTTAGTTGCTTTTGATTCTTCAGAGATTCAATTGTTTGGCCTCTATTTCATTACATTTTCCCCCCCATCATGTTTGCTGTATGGGAACTATCAAACTTGATGCCTCTCCAGACCAGAACACGTGAGCCTACTGTAGTTGCTGCCATTACTGAAAGTCCATTTGAGTTGGGCTCAGTTCAGAGATGACTAGATGTTGCTGTTTACACTTTTGCAGTAGCCTTTCCAGAGTGCACCAAGAGCTACACCTAGTACATAGTCCTTATTAGCAATGGGCCTCAGTGTTTTCATCATCAAAGGAATGGCAATCGGGTGCTACGTCTTTTTTTAATAATCTTCAACCTATCATCATAACTGGAGAGATGTGCTGTCCCTCCTTGTGTAGAGGACAACTAAATCAAGCATTCTGAGTTCACTGGCGACACCCACTTTGTAGCTTCACACGCCCCTGTGAATGGACTTACTTTACTCATTTAGAAAACACTGAATAAATATTTTTATTCCAAATTTGTATTTGATCAGCTCCTTGGATTAATTTGCCTGCTAAATGTAGTCTATATAGTTTGGTTGATTGTTACAGTACCCGTTGTGTGGAAATGTAAAAAAATATTTATATTAAATTAAAGTTGGAGACATTCATAAGAGGGATGATGAACCAAGGCCAAATTCAAGGTAAGGAGTTGAGACCAGATAGCCCACCAGATAGATAGATAACTGCATAACAAATTATGTGCATGAAGACTAAGTTATTATCTGTTTTCAGAGCATGAATACCAGGTTATTATCTGTTTTCAGAGCATGAATACCAGGTTATTATCTGTTTTCAGAGCATGAATACCAGGTTATTATCTGTTTTCAGAGCATGAATACCAGGTTATTATCTGTTTTCAGAGCATGAATACCAGGTTATTATCTGTTTTCAGAGCATTAATTCTAGGTTATTATCTGTTTTCAGAGCATGAATACCAGGTTAATATCGGTTTTCAGAGCATGAATTCTAGGTTATTATCTGTTTTCAGAGCATGAATACCAGGTTATTATCTGTTTTCAGAGCATGAATACCAGGTTATTATCTGTTTTCAGAGCATGAATAGCAGGTTATTATCTGTTTTCAGAGCATGAATACCAGGTTATTATCTGTTTTCAGAGCATGAATACCAGGTTATTATCTGTTTTCAGAGCATGAATACCAGGTTATTATCTGTTTTCAGAGCATGAATTCCAGGTTATTATCTGTTTTCAGAGCATGAATTCCAGGTTATTATCTGTTTTCAAAAGCAGCGCACTATTTAGGGAATAGGGTGCCATTTGGGACTTACACAGGTGGTGAAAGGTCATGCCATGGACATAAGACTTAAGCATGGTCTTAATTGGTCGAACTCTAACCACCAGTCAGCTCCATCTGTTTGAGTTTGAATGAAGAGGTACTCAAAAAGCCTTGACATTTAGGCCAGCTAACGCTGTTATATTGTATGTCTGCTACATTATGGAGGGAACTGGGCATCAAAACACTTACCAAGCAAGGACAGTAATGTGTTGTATTTTGACTAGCCTCTGATCTAGTTGTCTTATACAGCAGTAGGGATCAGGGATTTACAAGGAAGCGGTAGGACTGTACAGCAAAGGGATTAATTAGGTTAGGCTACCAAGGACCAATTATAGCTTTCTCAAAGTCTAAATTCACCCACGTACAGTGCTATATTTAACTGTGCAGTTATTGTAACATTGAAGGTAGTTCCTTGTTCATCGACTAACACAGAACCTTATAGACTTGCCCCCCGCCCCCCCTTATGTTGTCACACACACACACACACAAACACACACATACACAGATCAAGCCTGACGTCACCAACCCCTGCCATGGCCTTAAGACGTGCACATGCCTCCTGCTCACACTCCCTCACGCTCCAACCTACGGTCTTAACCTACTAGTTAACCTGCATGACGAGGAGATGGGCTTCCCATTGTCTACTCCTACAGGTAGTACAGGAAGTACGCCCACTAGCAGCAGTACCAAGAAGCAGACTGAACCAAATAAGGCAGTAGACATGAGCTTCACCATCGAGGAGAGGGGCAAGCCCAACACACTGGACTACAGGGTGTTTTTCAGTGAGTGACCAGCTCTTTCAATACATCACTGTATAGTTTGGTATATATATATGGAGCTAAAGACATTAGACTGTAGCTGCGTCTAGCTCGGTACGTAGTGAACTAGCTTAGTGGTGGTAGCTATACAGCTTGACATGTACACACTACAGTCTGGCTCTCATGCTACAATATAGGCATCTACAGTATGTCCATATGTGAGTCGATGAGTTCCGTGTTGGCGTAAGTCCCCCACATTACTGTTCATTAATAATCAGGTCGTTTGAAGTCACTGGAATGTATTAGTACAGTAGTATGCTTCTGATATACTGTGCATTCATCACTGTCTCTCTACACAGGAAACACTGAGGGAAAATACGTCTCTCCATTCCATGACATACCAATTTATGCAGATGAAGCTCAGGTATGTGTGTTGTTGTGTGTGTGTGTGTGTGTGTGTGTGTGTGTGTGTGTGTGTGTGTGTGTGTGTGTGTGTGTGTGTGTGTGTGTGTGTGTGTGTGTGTGTGTGTGTGTGTGTGTGTGTGTGTGTGTGTGTTTGTGTGTGTGTGTGTGATTAATCAACAATCATTATTTAATTGTGTTTTTCAATAGAAATTTGGCGATATCTGAAACATTGGTGTTAACCAAGACTATTTCCTCCAACAGAACATCTTCCATGATGTTGTTGAGTTAACTCTGACTATTTCCTCCAACAGAACATCTTCCATGATGTTGTTGAGTTAACTCTGACTATTTCCTCCAACAGAACATCCACCATGATGTTGTTGAGTTAACTCTGACTATTTCCTCCAACAGAACATCTTCCATGATGTTGTTGAGTTAACTCTGACTATTTCCTCCAACAGAACATCTTCCATGATGTTGTTGAGTTAACTCTGACTATTTCCACCAACAGAACATCTTCCATGATGTTGTTGAGTTAACTCTGACTATTTCCTCCAACAGAACATCTTCCATGCGGTTGTTGAGGTGCCCAGATGGACCAATGCGAAGATGGAGGTTTGTTTCAGTATTTGTCTTTGTAGTCGTATGATCCTTTGTTTGCTCAATGTATGAACCTTTGAAAGAAGCTCTGGTGAGACAGAAGTGAAGAACTCGTTTCACTCCACAATAATTAGCAGTATGGTTTTATGCTTATTGTTTATTCAGTATTCTATTGCAAACGCGTAGTAAACAGGTACAAAGTCATCAGTCACTTAATATTTCCATTCGTTGTTTCATGTGAATGTTGTATTATTTCTCTCAGATTGCCACCAAAGACCCTCTAAATCCATTGAAACAAGACATCAAAAAGGGGAACCTTCGTTATGTGGCCAACGTGTTTCCACACAAAGGATACATCTGGAATTATGGAGCCATCCCTCAGGCACGTTAACCAGGGCTATACTATCTCTCCCTAGAATAGAAACATTTCGGTTAAATGTATTGAAAGTTTATAAAATGACAGTATAAAAGAAAACACAAATGTTCCCTTTCTAGCATGAGATTTGTCTATGAATGATTTCTGAAGCATCTATACGGGTTATGAATGATTTCGTAAGCATCTATAGGGTTTATGAATGATTTATGAAGCATCTATAGGGTTATGAAAGATTTCTGAAGCATCTATAGGGTTTATGAATGATTTATGAAGCATCTATAGGGTTATGAATGATTTCTGAAGCATCTATAGGATTTATGAATGATTTATGAAGCATCTATACGGGTTATGAATGATTTCTGAAGCATCTATAGGGGTTATGAATGATTTATGAAGCATCTATAGGGGTTATGAATGATTTATGAAGCATCTATAGGGTTTATGAATGATTTATGAAGCATCTATAGGGTTTATAAATTATTTATGAAGCATCTATACGGGTTATGAATGATTTATGAAGCATCTATAGGATTTATGAATGTTCTATAATGGCTTTATAAGTTGTTGTTTATTTAGGTTATCAATCACTGTTCTCTCATCTTTATTTATATATCAGACATGGGAGGACCCAGGCCATAAAGACAGAGATACAGGATGCTGTGGTGACAATGACCCTATTGACATCTGTGACATAGGATACAAGGTACTGTGCTACAACTTTATTGAACGGAGGAAACGTTCTGTTGTTATTCAGTGTGTGTTTTCTGCTTGTCAAAGGAACATGGTTGTGTGAATGTACTATCTTAATTCATAGTCTTCTAATTGAATGCTGTCAATCTCGTTCTCTCTCTCTCTCTCTCTCTCTCTCTTTCTTTCTCTCTCTCTCTTTCTCTCTCGCTCTCTTTCTTTCTTTCTCTCTCTCTTTCTCTCTCTCTCTCTCGCTCTCTTTCTCCTTCTCTCTCTCTCTCTCTCCTTCTTCTTCTTCTTCTTCTCTTGTTGTGATTTTGAGGTGTGCTCTCGTGGAGAGGTGATTAAAGTCAAGGTACTGGGCACTCTGGCTCTGATCGACGAAGGAGAAACAGACTGGAAAGTCATCGTCATCAACATGGAGGATCCCGAGGCCAACAACTTTAACAGTATGAGGACATCTAATACATATTCAGAATATATGGTCTTTTAAGAGGCCCTTCAATAGACTAGCATCCTATCCAGAATGATGTACTTATACGTCAAGCTGCCTCACGCTACAGAAACAGGAGCAGGTGTCAGTATGTAGTGAGTTGATGGGCCATTCTGGCTTGGACATGGTTACTTACTTTCTTTCAGAGACCTTAAGACGCTGATGGAATGTCTGTCTGATATCTGATCAACAGTTACACAGTAGTGGGTGTTTAAATGTGTTTGTGGCTAACCATGGAATTACACATCTTCTTCTTGTGATCAATGCAGATATTGATGATGTAAGAAGACTCAAGCCTGGGTATCTGGAAGCTACATTTGAGTGGTTCAAAAAATATAAAGTTCCTGATGGAAAACCTGAGAACCAGTTTGCATTTAACGGGGAGTTCAAGGACAGGGTAAAAATACAGTTTTCACCTGTTAGTTACTATTTGATTCTTCCTCTAAATCAGGGATGTCAAACATATGGCCCGCAGGCCGAAGGGGGTCCAATCCGGTCCGCGAGGGGGTCCAATCCAGCCCACGGGTGGTATGAGTAAAAGAAATGTGTAGGAAAACGAACCCAATATACTTTAAAATGACTCAAACCAAATAGAAACTGTGTACAGTCATAGAGTTTCCTGACTAAGTCCAGCTGATAATAATCACCCAAATGAAAACTAGACAGTCAGGAAGCATAGAAAATTCCTCACACTGTGGTTAGAGGAACACTTTTGGCTAATTTTGACGGCGTGGAAATATAAACGATTTTCAGTGCGGCCCTCCGGACAAAAAACAATGCTTTGACATCCCTGCTCTAAATCACTCATAGGACAGGCTATTTATACACTCAATCACACACAGTAGAATAGAACAGTGTATTACAGTGTAAGTACACATTGTTACTCTTTTTTATTGAAATGTGGAACATACCAAGGGTGGAACACAATTCCCATAGTGCTTTACTTTTGATAAGCCCTGGTCAAAAGAAGTGCACTATAAAGGGGCTAGGGTGCCATTTGAGACACAACATACTTTCTGCTCAGTACAGAGAGTAGTACAGTCATGGCCAAAAGTTTTGAGAATGACACAAATATGAATTTTCACAAAGTCTGCTGCCTCAGTTTGTATGATGGCAATTTGCATATACTCCAGAATGTTATAAAAAGTGATCAGATGAATTGCAATTAATTGCAAAGTCCCTCTTTGCCATGCAAATTAACTGAATCCTCAAAAAACATTTCCACTGCATTTCAGCCCTGCCACAAAAGGACCAGCTGACATCATGTCAGTGATTCTCTCATTAACACAGGTGTGAGTGTTGACGAGGACAAGGCTGGAGATCACTCTGTCATGCTGATTGAGTTCGAATAACAGACTGGAAGCTTCAAATGGAGGGTGGTGCTTGGAATCATTGTTCTTCCTCGGTCAACCATGGTTACCTGCAAGGAAACACGTGCCGTCATCATTGCTTTGCACAAAAAGGGCTTCACAGGCAAGGATATTGCTGCCAGTAAAATTGCACCTAAATCAACCATTTATCGGATCATCAAGAACTTCAAGGAGAGCGATTCAATTGTTGTGAAGAAGGCTTCAGGGCGCCCAAGAAAGTCCAGCAAGCGCCAGAACCGTCTCCTAAAGTTGATTCACCTGTGGGATCGGGGCACCACCAGTACAGAGCTTGCTCAGGAATGGCAGCAGGCAGGTGTGAGTGCATCTGCACGCACAGTGAGGCGAAGACTTTTGGAGGATGGCCTGGTGTCAAGAAGGGCAGCAAAGAAGCCATTTCTCTCCAGGAAAAACATCAGAGACAGACTGATATTCTGCAAAAGGTACAGGGATTGGACTGCTGAGGACTGGGGTGAAGTCATTTTCTCTGATGAATCCCCTTTACGATTGTTTGGGGCATCCGGAGAAAAACTTGTCCGGAGAAGACAAGGTGAGCGCTACCATCAGTCCTGTGTCATGCCAACAGTAAAGCATCCTGAGACCATTCATGTGTGGGGTTGCTTCTCGGCCAAGGGAGTGGGCTCACTCACAATTTTGCCTAAGAACACAGCCATGAATAAAGAATGGTAACAACACATCCTCTGAGAGCAACTTCTCCCAACCATCCAGGAACAGTTTGGTGACGAACAATGCCTTTTCCAGCATGATGGAGCACCTTGCCATAAGGCAAAAGTGATAACTAAGTGGTTCGGGGAACAAAACATCGATATTTTGGGTCCATGGCCAGGAAACTCCCCAGACCGTAATCCCATTGAGAACTTGTGGTCAATCCTCAAGAGGCGGGTGGACAAACAAAAACCCACAAATTCTGACAAACTCCAAGCATTGATTATCCAAGAATGGGCTGCCATCAGTCAGGATGTGGCCCAGAAGTTAATTGACAGCATGCCAGGGCGGATTGCAGAGGTCTTGAAAAAGAAGGGTCAACACTGCAAATATTGACTCTTTGCATCAGCTTCATGTAATTGTCAATAAAAGCCTTTGACACTTATGAAATTCTTGTAATTATACTTCAGTATTCCATAGTAACATCTGACAAAAATATCTAAAGACACTGAAGCAGCAAACTTTGTGAAAATTAATATTTTTGTCATTCTCAACACTTTTGGCCACGACTGTATATTGGAGGTTTATGCAGTTTTGTATTTTCTTAAGCATGCAGGGAATCATTTGACATTCTTTTTTTCCAGGACTTTGCTCTGAAGACAGTCAAGGAAACTCATGAGTTTTGGAAGGCGCTGATCTCCCAAAAGACCAATGCTGGAGAACTGAACTGGTGAGACTGAGATATAGATTTACAATCTCTGTGTAATATGGCCATCTGTTCAATAGGCTGTCAGTGATGCGGATGCATTGCTACAAAGACAAGTAAAAAGAAACAACGATAAAGCAATATAAGACGTTTTAGTTCAGTCAATTACTTGTTTTTACTAAAATAGTTGTATTTGTGTTTTTACAGTCTTCTCAACTAAAACAGTTGTATTTGTGTTTTTACAGAGGCATCCCTTTCTTCCCAACTAAAACAGTTATATTTGTGTTTTTACAGAGGCATCCCTTTCTTCCCAACTAAAACAGTTATATTTGTGTTTTTACAGAGGCATCTCTTTCTTCTCAACTAAAACAGTTGTATTTGTGTTTTTACAGAGGCATCTCTTTCTTCCCAACTAAAACAGTTGTATTTGTGTTTTTACAGAGGCATCTCTTTCTTCTCAACTAAAACAGTTGTATTTGTGTTTTTACAGAGGCATCCCTTTCTTCTCAACTAAAACAGTTGTATTTGTGATTTTACAGAGGCATCCCTTTCTTCTCAACTAAAACAGTTGTATTTGTGTTTTTCTCCCATCTTCTGTTTCTTGGAACACTGATCCAGTACCAACACCTGTGTCACAGACAGTCCATTCTGCTGTTCCACTACTGATGCTAAGGCTGTTGTTGATGCCGTGAGTTCCTTTCACTTATCATACTATTTGGCTTATCATGCTGAAACAGCTTAGCTGTAATATTAATGTGTGCTTGATAAATAATATTGATACTAATGATATTGTCTTGTAGGCATGTGCTTTTGGCCCTGAAGACCCTATTCCAAGTGCAGGTGTGTAATTCTGTTGTTAGTTAATTCCATTGGTATGTGCTTTGATGTGAAATTAATCTTATTTTAATTCAATACACCTGTGATTTATTTACAAAATATCTCTATACGCTATCTATATATCTATATATTCAACTTTGTTGGATTTCACACTTACAATGGAACATTTTCTACTTATTTTCTCAGTTGACAAATGGTTCTACGTCTAAGTGAACTGACCCAGAAAGAAGAGCCTTCAGATTGGACCAAAATGCTTTCTCACCCGAACAGAAGAATATACTTGAAAATGACAGAAAACGTGTGTAGTATAATTACAGTTTCCCATTTTTAGTATAAATTGTGATTGATGCTTGTCCTCTTAACATGACAAGTACTCAACCAAGTAAGTCTGCTCTTTATGTTTATTATATTTCTCAAATGTGTAACAATATGACCTTTATAGTCCATCTAAACCTCTGCACTTGCATCATGTTGTTTGATACTGAAATCGGAAAATTGTCATAAATCTTCAAATAAATACCATCACCACATCCCCCGCCTCCTGTTCTGAACACGGTCTTTACTAGTATCTAGTGGTCATGTATCACAACGCAAACCTTATAGCAGACAGAAGAAAAGCTGTTTAAACAGGTGTGTTGAATGTGAAGACTAAAAATGGTTTCCCTGAAGTTGGCTCTTACCGGAAATCACAGCATGAAAATAACTGCTGAAGAATCACTCATCCAACACTCCTCCACTACCAAGAGGAAAAGATGGGAGCTACTGGATGCAATGTCTAAATATAATGCCTATGATATAATGCAGAGGATTTGAGGTATTTTAATGGAAAGGTAGGTGAAAGGTGAACGCCATAAGCCTATTACAATATGCTCCCGCACAGCAGGCGGCACTAGTGCGCCACTAGGGTGGTTAGGTAGTTCCCGAAGTCACGTCGAAGAACAATACAATCAGCTGTTCGTTTATCGAATCCACAAAAAACATCTAACCAAGCTGTCATTGTCGACAGGGAGAGGTAAGCTTTGGCAGGTTTATTAAAAATATTCAGTCATTTATATAGTTGCATAACGTTACTTGTGTTCCGTAATACATTTACTTCGAAAGGGAGAGCTGTCTGTCTGTCTTAGAGTCCTTAGTCCACATGAGGCCAGGATTTTAGCTAAGCTGATAGCCACGTAGCCGAGCTAGCAAGCTAAGTTAGCGATCAGCTGGTGCTAACTAGCATGCTAGGATAAGAAAATACTTGTATTGTTGTTGATAAACCTAAAGCTGGCTAGCAGCAGTAGCAAGTGCATGTGTGTAAAGAGAGTCTGTAGCTATCAATATAGTCATGATGCAATGTCAAAATACTGCTGATCCAGTGAGACAAGTTGATCCCATTTTGACAAGTTGTCAGTGTGCTAGCTAGCTAGCTAACTTCCCGATTGTCTTCTTTCATAGGCAAAGACCAGTGAAATGTCATTCCTCTTTGATTGGATCTACAGAGGCTTTAGTGGTGTGCTACAGTTTTTAGGTAATTTCTGATTTCACGTCAATGACTTCAAATGTATTATCAGCAGGGTGGGTCTGCTGTCCCAAAAAACGTCGCAAATAACAAGGATGCCAACAAACAACGTATACAAAGTAGCATGATCAATTCACCTAGCTAACTAGCTGCCAAATAGGCATCAACTCACCACGTAGCTTATTCTTAATGTTTGTCCATAGGCTACCAGAGTGAGGACAGACATTTTTCAGAATAAACGTGGTGAGTGAAAAACTTAACAAAAACGTATCTTATTCTGCCGCTATACAACTTTGTATGCGTTGCTTGTTGGCATCCTTGTTATTTACGAAGTTTTTGGAACAGATTCCTGTTGGAACGTTCCGAAAATGAAACCCAACCCTTATCAGTATAATACTGCATGTCACAATGAGTGGTGTGTGTGTGTTTACAACTCAAAAGTTTAATTAACTTGTCAATGTACTTTCCCAGGGTTGTACAAAAAATCTGGAAAGTTGGTTTTCCTGGGGTTGGATAATGCTGGTAAAACAACCCTTTTGCATATGCTGAAAGATGACAGACTTGGACAGCATGTGCCCACGTTGCATCCAAGTAAGCAGCATCATTTTGAAGTACATCATTGTGTTGTTTTAAGTCCAATAACGGCAGTGAACACAAAGTCAGTGATTTTTAAATGTGTTTTGTTTCTCCCTGAAGCATCGGAAGAGTTGACGATAGCTGGAATGACATTCACCACGTTTGATCTGGGTGGTCACGTACAAGGTAAGACTTTCCCTAACTAAGTTGGACACTGCATCTTTCTAGGGTTTGGTCAGCATCTTGACACATTACATTGTCTTTCTAGGGTTTGGTCAGCATCTTGATGTAACCGATGTGAAATCGTTAGCTAGTTAGCGGGGTGCGCGCTAATAGCGTTTCAATCGGTGACGTCACTCGCTCTGAAACCTTAAAGTAGTTGTTCCCCTTGCTCTGCAAGGGCCACGGTTTTTGTGGAGCGATGGGTAACGATGCTTCGTGGGTGGCTGTTGTCGATGTGTGCAGAGGGTCCTTGGTTCGAGCCCAGGTAGGGGCGAGGATAGGGCCGGAAGCTATACTGTTACATTGACACATTACATTGTCTTTCTAGGGTTTGGTCAGCGTCTTGATACATTACATCATGTGCTACATCTTCTGTCTCTTTCACAGCTAGAAGAGTTTGGAAGAACTACCTGCCGGCTATCAATGGAGTTGTCTTTCTGGTTGACTGTGCTGACCATGACCGCCTTACAGAATCTAAAATCGAACTTGATGTAAGTTACTTCCACTGCACACAATGGGCCTAATTTATCAACATTTGTTATGAAAAATGCATACACAAAACCCACACGTTGAGGCAGCCCAGTTGAGGCAGCCCAGTTGAGGCAGCCCAGTTGAGGCAGCCCAGTTGAGGCAGCCCAGTTGAGGCAGCCCAGTTGAGGCAGCCCAGTTGAGGCAGCCCAGTTGAGGCAGCCCAGTTGAGGCAGCCCAGTTGAGGCAGCCCAATTGAGACAAACAACAAACATTCTCACTGTCCCATCGGTCTCATTGCTGAACCTCTTTCCTCTCTGTGTGTGTGTGTGTGTGTGTGTGTGTGTGTGTGTGTGTGTGTGTGTGTGTGTGTGTGTGTGTGTGTGTGTGTGTGTGTGTGTGTGTGTGTGTGTGTGTGTGTGTGTGTGTGTGTGTGTGTGTTCAGGCTCTGTTAGCAGATGAGACCATCCTCTCTGTGCCTGTGCTGGTCCTGGGTAACAAGATAGACCGTCCTGAAGCCATCAGTGAGGGGGGACTGAGAGAGGCGTTCGTTCTTGATGGTCAATGCACTGGAAAGGTAAGCATAGAGATAGATATAGCCTGTGGAATTTGTATCAATGGGCAGCATTATCATTTTTTGTCCATTTCAGATGAGTGTGTAACACAACTAACGTGTGTGTGTGTGTCTGAATGATGTGTGTGTGTGTCTGAATGATGTGTGTGTCTGAATGATGTGTGTGTGGTACAGTATTCATGTTCTTTAGATATGCTGTAGGAAATGGTAGTGGCACTCCAGTCTATTTTCACCTCATTTCTCACCTGATTTACTTAACAAAAGCCACATCTCAATAGGTGGTCCAGGTACAGTGCCATTTGGAAGGTATTCAGACCCCTCAACTTTTTCCACACTTTGTTTTACGTTACAGCCTTTCCTCATCGAGCTACACATAATGACAAAAAGCAAAAACTGGTTTTTAGAAATGTGCACAAAAAAAAAAATTAAACCCGAAAATATAACATTTACATAAGTATTCAGACCCTTTACCCAGTACTTTGTTGAAGTACTTTTGGCAGCGATTACAGCCTCGAGTCTTCTTGGGTATGACGTTACAAGCTTGGCACACCTGTATTTGGGGAGTTTCTCCCATTCTTCTCTGCAGATCCTCTCATCTCTGTCAGGTTGGATGGGGAGCGTCGCTGCACAGCTATTTTCAGGTCTCTCCAGATATGTATGATCGGGTTCAAGTCCGGGCTCTGGCAGGGCCACTCAAGGACATTCAGAGACTTGTCCCGAAGCCCCTCCTGCGTTGTCTTGGCTGTGTGCTTAGGGTCGTTGTCCTGTTGGAAGGTGAACCTTCAACCCAGTCTGAGGTCCTGAGCAGGTTTTAATCAAGGATCTCTCTACTTTGCTACGTTCATCTTTCCCTCGATCCTGACTAGTCTCCCAGTCCCTGCCACTGAAAAACATCCCCACAGCATGATGCTGCCACCACCATGCTTCACCGTAGGGATGGTGCCAGTTTTCCTCCAGACGTGAAACTTGGCATTCAGGCCAAAGAGTTAAATCTTGGTTTCATCAGACCAGAGAATTTTGTTTCTCATGGTCAGTCTCTTTAGGTGCCTTTTGGCAAACTCCAAGCGGGCTGTCATGTGCCTTTTTACTGAGGAGTGGCTTCCTTCTGGCCACTCTGTCATAAAGGCCTGATTGGTGGAGTGCTGCGGAGATGGTTGTCCTTCTGGAAGGTTCTCCCATCTCCACAGAGGAACTCTGGAGCTCATTCAGAGTGACCATTGAGTTCTTGGTCATCTCCCTGACCAAGGCCCTTCTCCCCTGATCGCTCAGTTTGGCGGCCAGCTCTAGGAAGAGTCTTGGTGGTTCCAAACTTCCACTTAAGAATGATGGTTGTCACTGTTCTTGGGGACCTTCAATGCTGCAGACATTTGTTGGTACCCTTCCCCAGATCTGTGCTTCTACACAATCCTGTCTCGTAGCTTAACAATCCTGTCTCGTAGCTTAATTCCTTTGACCTCATGGCTTGGTTTTTGCTCTGACTTGCACTGCCAACTGTGGGACCTTATATAGACAGGTGTGTGCCTTTCCAAATCATGTCCAATCAATTGAATTTACCACATGTGGACTCCAATCAAGTTGTAGAAACATCTCAAGGATGATCAATGGAAACAGGATGCACCTGAGCTCCATCTGAGTCTCATAGCAAAGGGTCTGAATACTTATGTAAATAAGTTAATAAATGTTTAAATATTTTTTTAAATAAATTTGCAAAAATGTTTTAACCTGTTTTTGCTTTATTATCCAGTGTTGTGTGTAGGTTGATGAGGAAAACAAATAATTGAATCCATTTTAGAATAAGGCTGTAACCTTAACAATGTGGAAAAAGTCAAGGGGTCTGAATACTTTCTGAATGCTCTGTATGACATGGCACACGTGGGTAAAACATTCTTATTATTATTTTTAACCTTAAGTGTGTGTACATTACTATATTTATACTTGGGATAATGTTTTTCAGCAGAAAAAGTAAAGTTGCTGGAGTGGTCTTTAACAGCTTGATCCTGTTGTTCTTCTCCAGGGTAACGTGTCGTTGAAGGATCTGCAGGCACGACCTCTGGAGGTCTTCATGTGCAGTGTCCTGAAGAAGCAGGGCTATGGAGATGGCTTCAGGTGGCTGGCGCAATACATCGACTGACATCTAGGCAGCGGTTCTTTTACTAAACGGACTCCATCTTTCTGGGGGGGAATGAAGAAGATAAGCTATCAAATGAAATGGGCGTTATCGTCAACCCCCCCCCCCTCCCATGTGGAAAGATGTGAAGCTCCAATCCGCTTTCTGATTGAGTACATCTGTCAATTTCATCATTAATCGGTCAGTTTTAAAGGTTTCTATCTATGCAAACTTTTAAAAGTGGTTCATGGTCACAAGATTCAAGATGGGCTTGCGTGTAATAAATACTAAGTCCATTAATTATAACGTCAACCCGTTCTCTGGCATGTAATTAGAGTATCCCGATTCTATCCCAACAGATTTGATCATATCTGCAATTCAAGCTACAATATAGGGCAGATGATGTGTAACAATGTATAACCTTTATAAGGTATACTGTGAACTTTTAAAATTATTTCTGAAAAAGATGGACCAAGTAGTTTTTAAATGAAATAGATTATAAGTGATAAGGATATTTATGTGAATGGTGGCAGTACAATGCTTGTTGCGTGTACATAGCAGTCCTACCTAGAATAAGATGTTCTTATCACTAAGAGGACATGAAAGAGAATAGACTGAGCATGATTATTCCAACAGACCGCGTTCCAATGCACCGACTAGAACGGTGCAAATGTTATCTAAAGTTTAGGGGCCGAGTCCATTTGACCCGATTCTGTTTCTATACATGGCGTGTATCCCAAATGGCAGCATATTGACTATATAGTGCACTACTTCAGAGAACCCATACTTTCTATGCCCCCCCCTGGTGAAAAGTAGTGCACTAAATAGGGAATAGGGTGCCAACCCTGGTCAAAAGTAGTGCACTAAATAGGGAATAGGGTTGACATTTGGTACGTATCCAGGGGGTTTGAGATCAATTGTAATTGTCCATGCAGCTATTGCCTTCAATGCACTCAGCCAAAGACGTATGCAAACTATTTTGCAAGTGACTTTGGGATGTTTACATATAATAGACCTGGGGGGAGGGGTTATAGTGGTGATGTAATGTTCGTCCTACTACAGTTTAATGAATGAATGGCTATAGTGCCATGATATGCAGGTACATTGTAACAGGCCAGAACAAGAGACCGCCATTGCCATCATTCCATGGTATGCAGCAATAAAGCGGAATGACCATCAGTGGCCACTGCAATGCTAATCTTAACAAAAAGGCTATGCTACTCTACTAACACAGCTCTGGCAGAGGTTTCGTTAAAAAATATAAATTATTGGTCCCTATTCAATCAGGTCTAGTTTAAAAATCCATATATTGGGTCCTTTTCAATCAAGTCTGGTTTAAAAATAGATGTATTTGGGCCGTATTCGATCAAGGCTGGTTTAAACAAAATCCTCTTGCATGCTTGGAGTGACGTACTACTCAAGGAAACACCAGATAGCCTGGGCACCAGCTTGAATAGGGCTCTTGGTCCTTGCCCTGTCCTGGTTGCAGACCTGGGTCATGTTCATTAGGCACCAAACGGATGAAAATGGACTGAAACGGCACTTGGACAATGGAAAACACTCATTTTCGTTTTCAGTTACAATTTTATAAAAAATATGTTTTCCGTTGCGGACCCTAAAATGAACACGTCCCAGATATTTCTAGGTCTACTAGTAAATCTTCTTTGTCATTCTAAGCCTCTGTCATTTGCAACATTTCTTATTATCTTGATGTCAATTTAATTTAAATCTGAAATGGCCATCACTGACATATTTTAGTTGATTATTTATTATCAGAATGGGAACTAATGGGAACCGGTACTTCCAGCCATGTAGGCTAATACTGCCTTATAGTTTAAATAGAGGGGAATGTTTCGGCAGTCTGATTCAGCCTTTTGATGATCTAATTGTCACATTTCCTGTCTGCTGTGTAGGTCATTTTATTGAAATGATTTCTAATGTCCATGATGTGAAGTATTGGCTGTGTGATTCAGACAAATCTATGGTTGAAATGCTGCAGGTACTTCTTGACTATCAGTCCAATGATATGAGAGTACATCTGGAGCTCTGAATCTCTGGGAATAACAGCCTTTATATCAGCCAGCGTTGGGCTCAGTTCCATTTCAATTCAGGAACTAAACTGATATTCACATTTATTCTCAAAGCTTTTTAATGAGGAAAAATTGAATTGGAATATCAGTTTCCTACCTGAATTGAAATGGAACTGACCCCCAACACTGTATATCAGTATTTAACTATTGAGTACCATTAACGTTTCTGTATTCATTGTAAATAATGTAAAATGGAGATGGTTTCTTTGTACAATTCATTATCCTGGAGCTGACAACACACGCAGGCTGTATCCCAAATAGCACCCTATTCCCTACATAGTGCACTGCTTTTGACTAAAGCCCTATTGACCCTGGTCCAATGTAGTGCACTATAAAGTATAGGTTGCCATTTGGCACATAGACATTATTACTGGATGTACTTATGATAACTCAGATCATTTTAATGTGAGAAATTCCATAAATATTTTTAACAATCAATCCTCACTTGTCCTGTTTTGTTGTAAAGGCTGTAGATAAAATTGCAAATGCTACAAATCCACATGTGATAATAAAGTATGTTTGAGATGAGCAGTATTTGCAAATACTGTATAAATACGCCATTAACTCAAAATATAATCTTCGGTGCAGGGCTGTTATCATGCAACTTCCAGGGCATCATAGCATATCTCGACCCTCTCCTTTAGGTTTATATCAGAGTATTGTTGGTGATGTAGCTCGGTCTCCTTTAGGTTTATATCAGAGTATTGTTGGTGATGTAGCTCAGTCTCCTTTAGGTTGTATATCAGAGTATTGTTGGTGATGTAGCTCGGTCTCCTTTAGGTTTATATCAGAGTATTGTTGGTGATGTAGCTCAGTCTCCTTTAGGTTTATAGCAGAGTATTGTTGGTGATGTAGCTCAGTCTCCTTTAGGTTTATATCAGAGTATTGTTGGTGATGTAGCTCGGTCTCCTTTAGGTTTATATCAGCGTGTTGTTGGTGATGTAGCTCGGTCTCCTTTAGGTTTATATCAGAGTATTGTTGGTGATGTAGCTCGGTCTCCTTTAGGTTGTATATCAGAGTATTGTTGGTGATGTAGCTCGGTCTCCTTTAGGTTTTATATCAGAGTATTGTTGGTGATGTAGCTCGGTCTCCTTTAGGTTTATATCAGAGTATTGTTGGTGATGTAGCTCGGTCTCCTTTAGGTTTATATCAGAGTATTGTTGGTGCTGCAGCTTAGTTGCATCCCAAATGGCACCCTATTCTTTATAAAGTGAACCCTATGGGCCCTGGTCAAAAGTAGTGGACCATAAAGGCAATAGGGTGGCCATTTGAGATGCAGACAAAGATGGCAAATCGCACTTTCAGCCTGTAGGCATTCATTATCTGCTTCCAGAGGGGTGTCCTCTTCTGCCTGTCGCGCCACAAGGACAACAGTGGCTCAGCATCTGCCGTGTCGTGCCTTTAAATTTCCCAGAGGGGAGAAATCATGTGTTAAAGGGTGCAGCGACAGTTTATTTGGCTATCACCTGTGTCTTCAGCACCCAGATACTTTTCTGTTTAGACCACTGAGCTAGGGTCGAGAGCACTGAGCTAGGGTCGGGACCACTGAGCTAGGGTCGAGACCACTGAGCTAGGGTCGAGACCACTGAGCTAGGGTCGGGACCACTGAGCTAGGGTCGAGACCACTGAGCTAGGGTCGGGACCACTGAGCTAGGGTCGGGACCACTGAGCTAGGGTCGAGACCACTGAGCTAGGGTCGGGACCACTGAGCTAGGGTCGGGACCACTGAACTGGGGTCGAGACACATGACCTTTGGTCGGGACCACTGAGCTATGGTCAAGACCACTGAGCTAGGGTCGAGACCACTGAGCTAGGGTCGGGACCACTGAGCTATGGTCGGGACCACTGAGCTAGGGTCGGGACCACTGAGCTAGGGTCGAGACCACCGAGCTAGGGTCGAGACCACTGAGCTAGGGTCGAGACCACCGAGCTAGGGTCGGGACCACTGAGCTAGGGTCGGGACCACTGAGCTAGGGTCGGGACCACTGAGCTAGGGTCGGGACCACTGAGCTAGGGTTGAGCCTGTTGAGAGTGCAGTTTCATTTCCTGACGTTGGGAGGCAGTTTAGGACCAATGAAATGAAAACCTGTCTCCACGTTCAGCTCTGACATAAACTTCCATTTTAGGTAACAGGGAATTGAAGTAAAGAATCCTATATTGAACCATGTATGTTGGATTTGTTGTTAAACTATCCATTGTCAGCCATTTTGTTGATCACATACAGTATACATCACTATATTTCTACCTGTTCAACAGAAATCACGTCAGAAAGGATTCAGAGATTTACCTCCCAAATCTTACAAGAATTGCAGGAGAGATGCTATTTGTAAAGTAGTACTGAAAATGCAAGATGTTTTGGGCCCAATGTCTTTAATAGTAAAGTGCTCAGCCTAGGAGAAGTACATTCATGTTCACTATAACGTGCAATATACTAAAAACAACTAAAGTGATGGAATAATAATGGCAGCAATATACTCATAGAAAACAATGTAACAGTGAGAATTCAAGTATACACACAGAACTTCAAGTAGCATCCACGTTGTTTTATAAACACCAAAATAAAGACTGAGAATAGAACATTGACTGACACATTCTTTGAAGTGATTTACAGAGTTCCCCATAGGATAAGGTAGTGGCTGCATCCCCAAATGGAAGACTAGTCCCTATATAGTACACTACTTTTGACCAGAGAGTCTGTATGAACCCTGGTAGAAAGTAGTGCACTATATAGGGAATAGGGTGCCATTTGGTATGTTACCTTGGTGGTGTACGTTGATGGGACAAGTAATATGCATTCTACAAGTTCTGAGTTGAAATAATACAATAGGTAACAAAGGTCCCATAGCAGTTTCATAAGAGATATTAGTAGTTATTGTGTCTATGTTAATCGATATATCTATATAGTATTTTAAAGGTTTATAGACCGCCGAGAGCCGTGTACATCAGTATACCTTTCAGCAATAAAGTAGCACAAAACCCTTCCTTCATAACAACCCTGTTACTAAGTCCCTGTATTTATCTACATAATGCATGAAACACATTGATTTTCACAAATTATCCAATGAGTAACATTACTTTGACGACATCCGTCAAAATCGAAAGGAGAAATATGCTTCGTTAAGAAACTATTAAGAGAAAATAACAATGTCTCTCAGTAGTGGAATCACCCCCTAAAGAGAGGCTTAAATCCCAAATGGCTCCCTGTATAGTGCACGACTTTAGACCAGAGCTTTATGGGCCCTGATAGAAACCTGTACACTATAAAGGGAACAGTGTTCCATTTGGAGTTTTGTTTCTTCCCGCTAGTCTCGTTGTCCTGCTTCATAGATCACTGCTACAGGATTTATATATACGCAACAACTCTGATTTTGGCAACAAAAGCAGGTAAATATCGAACCGCTTTTGCACTGTCTCAGGTCTCAATCCGTTCCATTTTAGCAGATCTGCAATTTCAATATTCAAGCAATTGTTCACAATGGAACATAGATGTATGATACTAGATGCATTTCTGACAGTAACAGTTGATGGCCAGATGATCAGATGATAGTTCTCTATGGTGTCGCTAGACGCTGAAACAGAACGCTCTTGCTTACAAAACAGAAAATAATGAAGCAATAATTCACATATTTAAGACAAAAACTAGCAATCTCACCACTGTACCCCCCCCACTCCCCAGATCCACATGGGGACAATACAGACAGAATTCCATGCCCCGAAATCCACAAATCTTTTGCTGTTAGGAGACAAAGATGTGTGTGTCCCAAATGGCACCTGATTCCCTATTTAGTGTACTACTTTTGACCAGAGCCCTATGGGTGTCCCCATGAGACCTGGTCAAAAGTAGTGCACTATATAGGGAATAGGGTGCCATTTGGGATGCAAGCCTCAGCCATCATCCCTGTAGTTGTTGGCCAGTGGATCCATCCTGACCAGGCTCTCCGTTTGGGTTCAGTTTCTACCAGATGTATCCTCCGTCGTCTGCCTCCCCCTCTTCCTCTTCCTCCTCCTCCGCCTCTTCTCCGTTCTCCTCCGCCTCCTTCTCTTCCTCATCCTCCCATCCCACGCCACTCCCAAAATCTCCGGAATATCCCACCAGCTCATCTGCGAACGAGGGATGAAATGAAAAGAGTATTTCTCAGTTAACGATTCCTATGATATCATGTGACAAAAGACTTCAGGTAACATACAGTAGGATGTTTGTAGGTAGTTAATACTGGTACATACTGCAGTCTCTCCTTGTCCATACACTGCTTTCAGAGTAAGGAAAGAAATGTGTCTTTTATATTTCAAATGAACTATCCCTTTAATACTGATGAAATTCAAACAAACCACACTGCGCCGCCGTGGCCATCCCACTGCTCTGGACTGTTCAGTACAGTGTGATGTCCACACAGTGCATTTGTTTCAATCCTGGTCTTATTATAAGACCAAAGGCCATTTTGTTTTAGTCCTATACAGCCCTATGGTCCTATACAGCCTTATAACCCTACAACCATATATCCCTATACAACCCTATAGCCCTAGACAGCCCTATATCCCTATACAACCCTATAGCCCTAGACAGCCCTATACAGTCCTACTGCCCTATACAGCCCTATAGCCCTATACAGTCCTACAGCCCTATACCCCTATACAGCCCTATACCCCTATACAGCCCTATACCCCTATACAGCCCTATACCCCTATACAGCCCTATACCCCTATACAGTCCTATACCCCTATACAGCCCTATACCCCTATACAGCCCTATACCCCTATACAGCCCTATACCCCTATACAGCCCTATACCCCTATACAGTCCTATACCCCTATACAGCCCTATACCCCTATACAGCCCTATACCCCTATACAGCCCTATACCCCTATACAGCCCTATACAGTCCTACAGCCCTATACCCCTATACAGCCCTATACCCCTATACAGCCCTATACAGTCCTACAGCCCATAATACTGATTGTTATTATATAACCACCAAGAAGTTCTTCACTACAGCCCTACAGCCTGTAATACTAAAGCAATTGTACATGAGAGGTGCGTGCTAAATAACGTTTTTAGCACAGCTGTGCTGCGGTCATAGTTAGGAGGCGAAGCAAAGCGCTGTAAATGGAGTTTGAAGTGGAGGGAGTACAGGGCTTAGCATGTCTCTCCAAGAGGCTAAAAAGAGATTTCGGCTTGAATATTTTCAGAAGAAGTCGAGTAATTGATTACAGGAGATGGATTGCTTTAAAGCAGTATTCAAATGCATGGGATGTAGTGATCACAATATAGTAGCCGTATCTAGGAAAACCAAAGTTCCAACGGCTGGGCCTAATATAGTGTATAAGAGGTCATACAATAAGTTTTGTAGTGATTCATATGTTGATGATGTAAAGAATATTTGCTGCTCTGTGGTATGTAATGACGAGCAACCAGACGCTGCACTTGACACATTTATGACATTTGCTTATTCCAGTTACTAATAAGCACCCGTTAAGAAAATGACGGTAAAAACTGTTAAATCTCCTTGGATCGATGAGGAATTAAAAAATTGTAAAGTTAAGAGAGATGAGGCAAAAGGTATGGCAATTAAGTCTGGCAGCCCAACCGACTGGCAAACGTACTGCAAATTAAGAAATCATGTGACTAAACTAAATAAAAATAAACTGTACTACGAAACAAAATAAATGATATAAAGAATGATAGTAAAAAGCTTTGGAGCACCTTAAATGAAAATTTGTGAAAAAAAGCAAACTCAGCTCCATCATTCATTGAATCAGACGGCTCATTCATCACAAAACCCACTGATATTGCCAACTACTTTAATGAATTTTTCATTGGTAAGATTAGCAAATTTAGGCATGACATGCCAGCAACAAACGCTGACACTACACATCCAAGTATATGTGACCAAATTATGAAAGACAAGAATTGTACTTTTGAATTCCGTAAAGTGAGTGTGGAAGAGGTGAAAAAAATATTGTTGTCTATCAACAATGACAAGCCACCAGGGTCTGACAATCTGGATGGAAAATTACTGAGGATAATAGGGGATGATATTGGCACTCCTATTTGCCGTATCTTCAATTTAAGCCTGCTAGAAAGTGTATGCCCTCAAGCCTGGAGGGAAGCAAAAATCATTCCGCTAACCAAGAATAGTAAAGCCAGCTTTACTGGCTCAAATAGCTGACCAATCAGCCAGTTACCAACCCTTAGTAAACTTCTGGAAAAAATTGTGTTTGTCCAGATACAATGCTATTTTACAGTGAACAAATTGACAACAGACTTTCAGCATGCTTATAGGGAAGGACATTCAACAAGCACAGCACTTACACAAATGACTGATGATTGGCTGGGAGAAATTGATGATAAAAAGATTGTAGGGGCTGTTTTGTTAGACTTCAGTGCGGCTTTTGACATTATCGATCATAGTCTGCTGCTGGAAAAATGTATGTGTTATGGCTTTACACCCCCTGCTATAATGTGGATAAAGAGTTACTTGTCCAACAGAACACAGAGGGTGTTCTTTAATGGAAGCCTCTCCAACATAATCCAGTTAGAATCAGGAGTTCCCCAGGGCAGCTGTTTAGGCCCTTTACTTTTTTCAATCTTTACTAACGACATGCCACTGGCTTTGAGTAAAGCCAGTGTGTCTATGTATGTGTATGACTCAACACTATACACGTCAGCTACTACAGTGACTGAAATGACAGCAAAACTTAACAAAGATCTGCAGTTAGGTCCAGAATGGGTGGCAAGGAATAAATTAGTGCTAAATATTTCCAAAACGAAAAGCATTGTATTTGGAACAAATCATTCACTAAACCCTACACCTCAACTAAATCTCGTAATGAATAATGTGGAAATTGAGCAAGTTGAGGTGACTAAACTGCTTGGAGTAACCCTGGATTGTCCCCAAGTCCAGAACAGACTATGGGAGGCACACAGTACTACCTAGAGCCATGACTACATGGAACTCTATTCCATATCAGGTAACTGATGCAAGCAGTAGAATCAGATTTAAAAAGCAGGTAAAATACACCCTATGAAACAGCGGGGACTGTGAAGAGACACACACACAGATACAGACACATGCACACGCTAGCACACGCACTCTACACACAGCACTCTACACACAGCACTCTACACACAGCACTCTACACACACGCACATTGTAATATTGTTGTACGGTGGTATTAAACATGTTGTATTGTAGATATGTAGTGGTGTAATAATGTTTTATGATGTACTGTTTTATATGTAAGTATTTTAATCTGTTTGGACCCCAGGAAGAGTAGCTGTTGCCTTGGCAACAGCTAATGGGGATCCTTAATAAATACAAATGGGGGGGAAAGCATTTCCCTACACTCGCATTTCGCTATACTCTCAATAACATCTGCTAACCATGTGCATGTGACCAATAAAATGTGATTTGATTTGAAAGTGAGAGGAGGTTGAAAAGACTGAGGGAGGTTTGAATCTATTGAAGCTAGCAATATCAATGGAGAGGGTATGAAGAGGAAGATTGATGACAAGTTCAAACAGAGTGAGGCGGACGCCAGTTACAGTTCTGGAGGTGAAGGGGTAGACGGTGTTGTGAGGATCTCGGAGCCCGAGCCTTGCATTGATGGACATGGTTATTGATAAAGACAAGTTTGGTTCAGTGGGAGTGAGGGTGGAACCAGGCCTTTTGGCTGATTCATGGGTGGTTTCAGGTTGGGTGGAAAAGATAGTGGGTGCTGTTGAGTGGGTGAAGGTAACCCGAAGTGGACTGGTGATGTTTGTGTTTCTTCAGATCAGAGGGAGCAGGGCGCTCCGTGCGACACAACTTGGGGAAAGACCTGTATCTTGCTTTACACGCTTAGTTACAGGGCACAATTAAAGGGAGGGATTTCTGGGGTAGTGTTAAGTTTGGAGGTGGAACAATTCATGTTGAAGATTCCTGGTGTTGGTGACGCTCGTCGTTTGGTGCGACGCAGACCCGGTGGTGAGCACGGTGAATCAGAGGAGTCACCGTCAGTCCTTTTGAGTTTTGAACACTGGAGGTTGGTGGCACCTTAATTGGGGAGGACGGGCTCGTGGTAACGGCTGGAGTGGAATGGTATCAAATACATCAAACACATGTGTCCATGTGTTTGATGTCATTCCATTAGCTCTGTTCCAGACATTATGAGCCATCCTCCCCTCAGAAGCCTCCACTGGTTTTGAGTCAGAGTCTCTACCCAACAAAGCCATGTTAGGATATATCAGGTATCCTGTTAGAGCGTCTCTTCTGAATCCACTGCTCTGTTTCAGCTGTAACGTTTATGGTCACAGCAGTGTATAGGACGGAGAGTCCAAGATGTGGGAAGTGTGCAGGAGGGCAATGGGGAAAGAGGATTGTGTCGTTTCGGTGGATTAAGTTGTGTGTGTTAACTGTCTATGATGCTGGGTGTCTATGATGCTGGGGATCATGGGAAGTGCCCGGTGTGAGAGAGGCAGATTGGGGTGGCTTTGAGTCAGAGTAGTACAGACGGTGTCGTACGCTGAGACAGTGAAGAAAGTAGAGGAGGAGGGGTCAAGGGTCAGGGATCCTGAGAGGATTCCAGTGAATAGTAGATCTGTGCCAGAACAGAAGGATAGGTCAACGAGTGATACAGGCTTCAGTAAGGTTGGCTTCTTAGTGTTTGTAGCAATGGTTATCAACTGTACCGCAGAAATGGAACCTAAATCACAGAGAATAGATGTTGTGGTGGCAGCTGCAGAGATGTAGTTGGGTATACGAGATTTGACTTCAGAAGAGTTACAGGGTGTGTTGTCCCGTCCCCCCAGGCCGCTGGCATGGTGCAGGAGCAGATAGGATCAAAGTAGGGGAATGGGGTAGTGGGTTTTTAATGAGTGTAGGGTTAAGCTGGTAGGGTAATTCAAATATATGTATATCTTCATTTATTTATAATATTTCCCGGTTCCCCTTTTCCCATTTTGTATCACAAAGTGTAATGGATCTATACTATGGTTTCGTTGGGGGAGGTAATGCCACATATTGGATACCAACTGCTGTTAAACCTCACAGAAGAAGAGGGGTCATGTAGAGCAGTGTAGCTGTGCTAAAAAAGTCATTTTTCCACAACCTCGAGTGTACAATTAAGCAATAAGGTGTGGTATATGGCCAATATACCACAGCTAAGGGCTGTTCTTAGGCACAACGCAAAGCGGAGTGCCTGGACACAGCTCTTAGCCGTGGTATATTGGCCATACTGTATATCACAAACCCTCGAGGTGCCTTATTGCTATTATAAACTGGTTACCAATGTAATTAGAGTAGTAAAAATACATGTTTTGTCATACCCATGGTTTACGGTCTGATATAAAACGGCTTTCAGCCAATCAGCATTCAAGGCTCGAACCACCCAGTTTATAATTGCTTTTCTACAACGGGTCACCAATTAAATAAAAAATGTTATTTTGATAAATCTATTCATAGGTTTCTATTTCATCCCTCAACGAAAATATAGGCCCAGTCCCGACACATCTATGGTAGCTAGCCAAGCCGGCAGGCCGTTCATTCTGGTTAGGTTGACGGAGACGCGACCCAGTCGTTAAGTCTTTTTGTTCTATATCTACAGACGTGACCCAGTCGTTAAGTCTTTTTGTTCTATATCTACAGACGCGACCCAGTCGTTAAGTCTTTTTGTTCTATATCTACAGACGGGACCCAGTCGTTAAGTCTTTTTGTTCTATATCTACAGAAGCGACCCAGTCGTTAAGTCTTTTTGTTCTATATCTACAGAAGCGACCCCGTCGTTAAGTCTTTTTGTTCTATATCTACAGTCGTGTTCTAAATGCTCCATTGCCATGCTGGCTGGCAACGCTCTCATCCCTTGCTTGCTAGCTAGCCAACTAGGGCTAACTTCCAGTCACGTTAAAAAGTGAAGCCAAAATAACAGCAAAGTATCTGCATGTCGTTTGACCTGTTTTTATATTGACATTTCTTATATCCATAAAAATGATGCTGATTCATGATTTCGACTGGCTGAGACAAGATGTCCGTCTCATCCTGACACGTTCATTAATTCTCAATAGGACGGTGGAGATCGAATTTCAATATCGAAACAATGTTGCACATGTCCAGAGACAGAAACATTTGTACAAACCCCCCTGTTGTTGCAAACCAAATGTTAGGCTAGAAGCATGGGGATATAATGTCTAGATGCTTTTTACAGTAGACATCAACTTAATGAATTGGTTGATGGGACACTGGATGCGCAGGCATTTCTCATAGGCGGACCCATACTAAACAGTTTTTTTTTTAGGCGTGGCTTAGGACGCGTCTCAACCAATCACAATGCCTGCTTTTTGTTATTGTGTAACCACCAAGAAGCTCTTCCCTACAGCCCTACAGCTCTTACCACAGTCAGGGTTGCCATGGATTCTAGAGCCCATCATTTCTCCTCCGTGCTGGTCGACACACCAACACTCTCCCATGCTCTGGTCACACTGCAGCTGCCTGTAGTAGCCGTCCTCATCGCAGCTGGGGATGTACATGCCTGCAAAAACACACACACACACTGTGTTGTTAAATATGTATGCACTGTGCTGCGGAGCTCTCTGCGCTGCCTCACACCGGTGGAAGAGATAAGTGGTGCATAAATGAAAAACGTCAGCGCAGCTTGTAGACCTGTGAGGAGACTCAGTCCGGAAAGGAAGGAGAGGTAACAGAGGAGGAGCTGTCTGTTGGAGAATGCCAGAGAGAGATACAAGGTGAGAGAGAGGGTAGAAGAGAGGGAGAAAGACAGAGAAGGAGACAGAAAGAGAGATGAGAAAGAGAGAGGGAAGAACAGAGGGAGAAAGAGAGAGAGGAAGAGAGAGGGACAGAAAAAACAAGGAGAGGAAAGAGTGAGAGAGACACAGAAAAACAGGGAGAGGCGAGAGAGTGAGAGTGATAGAGAGAGGGACAGAAAAAACAAGGAGAGGAAAGAGTGAGAGAGACACAGAAAAACAGGGAGAGGCGAGAGAGTGAGAGAGACAGAGAGACACAGAAAAACAGGGAGAGGCGAGAGAGACAGAGAGAGAGTAGTAGTATTAGTAGTATTTACTAGGATCGCCCAATGAGCTGCTGCTGAGGCAGAGGCTACTCTTCCTGGGGTCCAAACAGGAAACATCACATAAAACACACTACATTACAATGTCATTTAGCAGACGTTCCCATCTAGAGAGACCCACAGCTAGTGCATTCATCCAGAGAGACCCACAGCTAGTGCATTCATCCAGAGAGACCCACAGCTAGTGCATTCATCCAGAGAGACCCACAGCTAGTGCATTCATCCAGAGAGACCCACAGCTAGTGCATTCATCCAGAGAGACCCACAGCTAGTGCATTCATCCAGAGAGACCCACAGCTAGTGCATTCATCCAGAGAGACCCACAGCTAGTGCATTCATCCAGAGAGACCCACAGCTAGTGCATTCATCCAGAGAGACCCACAGCTAGTGCATTCATCCAGAGAGACCCACAGCTAGTGCATTCATCCAGAGAGACCCACAGCTAGTGCATTCATCCAGAGAGACCCACAGCTAGTGCATTCATCCAGAGAGACCCACAGCTAGTGCATTCATCCAGAGAGACCCACAGCTAGTGCATTCATCCAGAGAGACCCACAGCTAGTGCATTCATCCAGAGAGACCCACAGCTAGTGCATTCATCCAGAGAGACCCACAGCTAGTGCATTCATCCAGAGAGACCCACAGCTAGTGCATTCATCCAGAGAGACCCACAGCTAGTGCATTCATCCAGAGAGACCCACAGCTAGTGCATTCATCCAGAGAGACCCACAGCTAGTGCATTCATCCAGAGAGACCCACAGCTAGTGCATTCATCCAGAGACCCACAGCTAGTGCATTCATCCAGAGAGACCCACAGCTAGTGCATTCATCCAGAGAGACCCACAGCTAGTGCATTCATCCAGAGAGACCCACAGCTAGTGTATTCATCCAGAGAGACCCACAGCTAGTGCATTCATCCAGAGAGACCCACAGCTAGTGCATTCATCCAGAGAGACCCACAGCTAGTGCATTCATCCAGAGACCCACAGCTAGTGCATTCATCCAGAGAGACTAACAGCTAGTGCATTCATCCAGAGAGACCCACAGCTAGTGTATTCATCCAGAGAGACCCACAGCTAGTGCATTCATCCAGAGAGACCCACAGCTAGTGCATTCATCCAGAGAGACCCACAGCTAGTGTATTCATCCAGAGACCCACAGCTAGTGCATTCATCCAGAGAGACCCACAGCTAGTGCATTCATCCAGAGAGACCCACAGCTAGTGCATTCATCCAGAGACCCACAGCTAGTGCATTCATCCAGAGAGACCCACAGCTAGTGCATTCATCCAGAGAGACCCATAGCTAGTGCATTCATCCAGAGAGACCCACAGCTAGTGCATTCATCCAGAGAGACCCACAGCTAGCGCATTCATCCAGAGAGACCCACAGCTAGTGCATTCATCCAGAGAGACCCACAGCTAGCGCATTCATCCAGAGAGACCCACAGCTAGCGCATTCATCCAGAGAGACCCACAGCTAGTGCATTCATCCAGAGAGACCTACAGCTAGTGCATTCATCCAGAGAGACCTACAGCTAGTGCATTCATCCAGAGAGACCCACAGCTAGTGCATTCATCCAGAGAGACCCACAGCTAGTGCATTCATCCAGAGAGACCCACAGCTAGTGCATTCATCCAGAGAGACCCACAGCTAGTGCATTCATCCAGAGAGACCCACAGCTAGTGCATTCATCCAGAGAGACCCACAGCTAGCGCATTCATCCAGAGAGACCCACAGCTAGGTCATTCATCCAGAGAGACCTACAGCTAGCGCATTCATCCAGAGAGACCCACAGCTAGTGCATTCATCCAGAGAGACCCACAGCTAGTGCATTCATCCAGAGAGACCCACAGCTAGTGTATTCATCCAGAGAGACCCACAGCTAGTGTATTCATCCAGAGAGACCCACAGCTAGTGCATTCATCCAGAGAGACCCACAGCTAGTGCATTCATCCAGAGAGACCCACAGCTAGGTCATTCATCCAGAGAGACCCACAGCTAGCGCATTCATCCAGAGAGACCCACAGCTAGTGCATTCATCCAGAGAGACCCACAGCTAGTGCATTCATCCAGAGAGACCCACAGCTAGTGCATTCATCCAGAGAGACCCACAGCTAGGTCATTCATCCAGAGAGACCCACAGCTAGGTCATTCATCCAGAGAGACCCACAGCTAGTGCATTCATCCAGAGAGACCCACAGCTAGTGCATTCATCCAGAGAGACCCACAGCTAGTGCATTCATCCAGAGAGACCCACAGCTAGTGCATTCATCCAGAGAGACCCACAGCTAGCGCATTCATCCAGAGAGACCCACAGCTAGTGCATTCATCCAGAGAGACCCACAGCTAGTGCATTCATCCAGAGAGACCCACAGCTAGTGCATTCATCCAGAGAGACCCACAGCTAGTGCATTCATCCAGAGAGACCCACAGCTAGTGCATTCATCTAGAGAGACCCACAGCTAGTGCATTCATCCAGAGAGACCCACAGCTAGTGCATTCATCCAGAGAGACCCACAGCTAGTGCATTCATCCAGAGAGACCCACAGCTAGTGTATTCATCCAGAGAGACCCACAGCTAGTGCATTCATCCAGAGAGACCCACAGCTAGTGCATTCATCCAGAGAGACCCACAGCTAGTGCATTCATCCAGAGACCCACAGCTAGTGCATTCATCCAGAGAGACTAACAGCTAGTGCATTCATCCAGAGAGACCCACAGCTAGTGTATTCATCCAGAGAGACCCACAGCTAGTGCATTCATCCAGAGAGACCCACAGCTAGTGCATTCATCCAGAGAGACCCACAGCTAGTGTATTCATCCAGAGACCCACAGCTAGTGCATTCATCCAGAGAGACCCACAGCTAGTGCATTCATCCAGAGAGACCCACAGCTAGTGCATTCATCCAGAGACCCACAGCTAGTGCATTCATCCAGAGAGACCCACAGCTAGTGCATTCATCCAGAGAGACCCATAGCTAGTGCATTCATCCAGAGAGACCCACAGCTAGTGCATTCATCCAGAGAGACCCACAGCTAGCGCATTCATCCAGAGAGACCCACAGCTAGTGCATTCATCCAGAGAGACCCACAGCTAGCGCATTCATCCAGAGAGACCCACAGCTAGCGCATTCATCCAGAGAGACCCACAGCTAGTGCATTCATCCAGAGAGACCTACAGCTAGTGCATTCATCCAGAGAGACCTACAGCTAGTGCATTCATCCAGAGAGACCCACAGCTAGTGCATTCATCCAGAGAGACCCACAGCTAGTGCATTCATCCAGAGAGACCCACAGCTAGTGCATTCATCCAGAGAGACCCACAGCTAGTGCATTCATCCAGAGAGACCCACAGCTAGCGCATTCATCCAGAGAGACCCACAGCTAGCGCATTCATCCAGAGAGACCCACAGCTAGGTCATTCATCCAGAGAGACCTACAGCTAGCGCATTTATCCAGAGAGACCCACAGCTAGTGCATTCATCCAGAGAGACCCACAGCTAGTGCATTCATCCAGAGAGACCCACAGCTAGTGTATTCATCCAGAGAGACCCACAGCTAGTGTATTCATCCAGAGAGACCCACAGCTAGTGCATTCATCCAGAGAGACCCACAGCTAGTGCATTCATCCAGAGAGACCCACAGCTAGGTCATTCATCCAGAGAGACCCACAGCTAGCGCATTCATCCAGAGAGACCCACAGCTAGTGCATTCATCCAGAGAGACCCACAGCTAGTGCATTCATCCAGAGAGACCCACAGCTAGTGCATTCATCCAGGGAGACCCACAGCTAGGTCATTCATCCAGAGAGACCCACAGCTAGGTCATTCATCCAGAGAGACCCACAGCTAGTGCATTCATCCAGAGAGACCCACAGCTAGTGCATTCATCCAGAGAGACCCACAGCTAGTGCATTCATCCAGAGAGACCCACAGCTAGCGCATTCATCCAGAGAGACCCACAGCTAGCGCATTCATCCAGAGAGACCCACAGCTAGTGCATTCATCCAGAGAGACCCACAGCTAGTGCATTCATCCAGAGAGACCCACAGCTAGTGCATTCATCCAGAGAGACCCACAGCTAGTGCATTCATCCAGAGAGACCCACAGCTAGTGCATTCATCTAGAGAGACCCACAGCTAGTGCATTCATCCAGAGAGACCCACAGCTAGTGCATTCATCCAGAGACTCACAGCTAGTGCATTCATCCAGAGAGACCCACAGCTAGTGCATTCATCCAGAGAGACCCACAGCTAGTGCATTCATCCAGAGACCCACAGCTAGTGCATTCATCCAGAGAGACCCACAGCTAGTGCATTCATCCAGAGAGACCCACAGCTAGTGCATTCATCCAGAGAGACCCACAGCTAGTGCATTCATCCAGAGACCCACAGCTAGTGCATTCATCCAGAGAGACCCACAGCTAGTGCATTCATCCAGAGAGACCCACAGCTAGTGCATTCATCCAGAGAGACCCACAGCTAGTGTATTCATCCAGAGACCCACAGCTAGTGCATTCATCCAGAGAGACCCACAGCTAGTGCATTCATCCAGAGAGACCCACAGCTAGTGCATTCATCCAGAGAGACCCACAGCTAGTGCATTCATCCAGAGAGACCCACAGCTAGTGCATTCATCCAGAGAGACCCACAGCTAGCGCATTCATCCAGAGAGACCCACAGCTAGTGCATTCATCCAGAGAGACCCACAGCTAGCGCATTCATCCAGAGAGACCCACAGCTAGTGCATTCATCCAGAGAGACCCACAGCTAGTGCATTCATCCAGAGAGACCCACAGCTAGTGCATTCATCCAGAGAGACCCACAGCTAGCGCATTCATCCAGAGAGACCCACAGCTAGTGCATTCATCCAGAGAGACCCACAGCTAGTGCATTCATCCAGAGAGACCCACAGCTAGTGCATTCATCCAGAGAGACCCACAGCTAGTGCATTCATCCAGAGAGACCCACAGCTAGTGCATTCATCCAGAGACCCACAGCTAGTGCATTCATCCAGAGAGACCCACAGCTAGTGCATTCATCCAGAGAGACCCACAGCTAGCGCATTCATCCAGAGAGACCCACAGCTAGGTCATTCATCCAGAGAGACCTACAGATAGCGCATTCATCCAGAGAGACCCACAGCTAGTGCATTCATCCAGAGAGACCCACAGCTAGTGCATTCATCCAGAGAGACCCACAGCTAGCGCATTCATCCAGAGAGACCCACAGCTAGGTCATTCATCCAGAGAGACCTACAGATAGCGCATTCATCCAGAGAGACCCACAGCTAGTGCATTCATCCAGAGAGACCCACAGCTAGTGCATTCATCCAGAGAGACCCACAGCTAGTGCATTCATCCAGAGAGACCCACAGCTAGGTCATTCATCCAGAGAGACCCACAGCTAGGTCATTCATCCAGAGAGACCCACAGCTAGTGCATTCATCCAGAGAGACCCACAGCTAGTGCATTCATCCAGAGAGACCCACAGCTAGTGCATTCATCCAGAGAGACCCACAGCTAGTGCATTCATCTAGAGAGACCCACAGCTAGCGCATTCATCCAGAGAGACCCACAGCTAGCGCATTCATCCAGAGAGACCCACAGCTAGTGCATTCATCCAGAGAGACCCACAGCTAGTGCATTCATCCAGAGAGACCCACAGCTAGTGCATTCATCCAGAGAGACCCACAGCTAGTGCATTCATCCAGAGAGACCCACAGCTAGTGCATTCATCCAGAGAGACCCACAGCTTGTGCATTCATCCAGAGAGACCCACAGCTAGTGCATTCATCCAGAGAGACCCACAGCTAGTGCATTCATCCAGAGAGACCCACAGCTAGTGCATTCATCCAGAGAGACCCACAGCTAGTGCATTCATCCAGAGAGACCCACAGCTAGTGCATTCATCCAGAGAGACCCACAGCTAGTGCATTCATCCAGAGAGACCCACAGCTAGTGCATTCATCCAGAGAGACCCACAGCTAGTGCATTCATCCAGAGAGACCCACAGCTAGTGCATTCATCCAGAGAGACCCACAGCTAGTGCATTCATCCAGAGAGACCCACAGCTAGTGCATTCATCCAGAGACCCACAGCTAGTGCATTCATCCAGAGACCCACAGCTAGTGCATTCATCCAGAGAGACCCACAGCTAGTGCATTCATCCAGAGAGACCCACAGCTAGTGCATTCATCCAGAGAGACCCACAGCTAGTGCATTCATCCAGAGAGACCCACAGCTAGTGCATTCATCCAGAGAGACCCACAGCTAGTGCATTCATCCAGAGAGACCCACAGCTAGTGCATTCATCCAGAGAGACCCACAGCTAGTGCATTCATCCAGAGAGACCCACAGCTAGTGCATTCATCCAGAGAGACCCACAGCTAGTGCATTCATCCAGAGAGACCCACAGCTAGTGCATTCATCCAGAGAGACCCACAGCTAGTGCATTCATCCAGAGAGACCCACAGCTAGTGCATTCATCCAGAGAGACCCACAGCTAGTGCATTCATCCAGAGAGACCCACAGCTAGTGCATTCATCCAGAGAGACCCACAGCTAGTGCATTCATCCAGAGAGACCCACAGCTAGTGCATTCATCCAGAGAGACCCACAGCTAGTGCATTCATCCAGAGAGACCCACAGCTAGTGCATTCATCCAGAGAGACCCACAGCTAGTGCATTCATCCAGATAGACCCACAGCTAGTGCATTCATCCAGAGAGACCCACAGCTAGTGCATTCATCCAGAGAGACCCACAGCTAGGTCATTCATCCAGAGAGACCCACAGCTAGTGCATTCATCCAGAGAGACCCACAGCTAGTGCATTCATCCAGAGAGACCCACAGCTAGTGCATTCATCCAGAGAGACCCACAGCTAGTGCATTCATCCAGAGAGACCCACAGCTAGTGCATTCATCCAGAGAGACCCACAGCTAGTGCATTCATCCAGATAGACCCACAGCTAGTGCATTCATCCAGAGAGACCCACAGCTAGTGCATTCATCCAGAGAGACCCACAGCTAGTGCATTCATCCAGAGAGACCCACAGCTAGTGCATTCATCCAGAGAGACCCACAGCTAGTGCATTCATCCAGAGAGAACCACAGCTAGTGCATTCATCTCAAGATAGCCAGGTGACACAACCAGGCATCACATACCACTACATAATACAATACAAAGTCCATCAAAATGTGTTTGTCTCAAAGAGAGAGAGACAGACTCTAGTCTGCTTTATTGAGCCAGGCCTTTATTCAAGATGCATTAATCTATCTATATATTTACTCATGCATGTCTCTCTATGCCGTGATAGTGTCATTTTTATCTATATATTTTCTCATGTACAGTTGAAGTCAGAAGTTTAAATACACTTAGGTTGGAGTCGTTAAAACTAGATTTTCAACCACTCCACAAATTTCTTGTAAACAAACTATAGTTTTGGCAAGTCGGTTAGGACATCTACTGTGTGCATGACAAGTAATGTTTCAACAATTGTTTACAGACAGATTATTCACTTATAATTCACTGTATCACAATTCCAGTGTGTCAGAAGTTTACATACACTAAGTTGACTGTGCCTTAAAACAGCTTAGAAAATTCCAGAAAATTATGTCATGGCTTTAGAAGTTTCTGATAGGCTAATTGACATAATTTGCGTCAATTGGAGGTGTACCTGTGGATGTATTTCAAGGCCTACCTTCAAACTCAGTGCCTCTTTGCTTGACATCATGGGAAAATCAAAAGAAATCAGTCAAGACCTCAGATTTTTTTTTGTAGACCTCCACAAGTCTGGTTCATCCTGGTTCATCCAAATGCCTGAAGGTACCACCTTCATCTGTACAAACAATAGTACGCAAGTATAAACACCATGGGACCACGCAGCCGTCATACCGCTCAGGAAGGAGACGCCTTCTGTCACCTAGAGATGAGCGTACTTTGGTGTGAAAAGTGCAAATCAATCCCAGAACAACAGCAAAGGACCTTGTGAAGATGCTGAAGGAAACAGGTACTAAAGTATCTATATCCACAGTAAAATGAGTCTTATATTGACATAACCTGAAAGGCCGCTCAGCAAGGAAGAAGCCACTGCTCCAAAACCGCCATAAAAATGCCAGACTATGGTTTGCAACTGCACATGGGGACAAAGATAGTACTTTTTGGAGAAATGTCCTCTGGTCTGATGAAACAAAAATAGAACTGTTTGGCCATAATGACCATCGTTATGTTTGGAGGAAAAAGGGGGAGGCTTGCAAGCCGAAGAACACCATCCCAACCGTGAAGCACGGGGGTGGCAGCATCATGTTGTGGGGGTGCTTTGCTGCAGGAGGGACTGGTGCACTTCACCAAATAGTTGGCACCATGAGGGAGGAAAATGATGTGGAGATATTGAAGTAACATCTCAAGACATCAGTCAGGATTGTGGAAGGCTACCCAAAACGTTTGACTTAAGTTAAACAATTTAAAAGCAATGCTACCAAATACTAATTGAGTGTATGTAAACTTCTGACCCACTGGGAATGTGATGAAAGAAATAAAAGCTGACATAAATCATTCTCTCTACTATTATTCTGACATTTCACATTCTTAAAATAAAGTGGTGATCATAACTGACCTAAAACAGGGAATTTTTACTAGGATTAAATATCAGGAATTGTGAAAAACTGAGTTTAAATGTAGTTGGCTAAGGTGTATGTAAACTTCCGACTTCAACTTTATGTCTATGTCTTGATAGTGTCATGTTAAAATGGTTGACAGTCCTGTGACAGTTCCCCCTCTGTTTCAGCCTACTCCCTTCAGACCAACTGTCAAACACAACTGCCACTTTACATAAACACTGTAGCGAGGGGGCGGAGTTACAAATGCCCCCAAAATAAAGAGACGAGACAAGGAATAAAACATTTTAAGTCCCAATGGGGAACTAACTTTAAACTTGTCTTCAAATATTTAAAGCCTGTTTTTGGTTTGGTTCCTCCTTATCCTCAGTTGGTACCCATACTGCACTATACCCCATCATACTGCACCATACGCCATCATACTGCACCATACTGTAACATACTGCACCATACCCCAACATACTGCACCATACTGCACCATACTGTACTATACTGCACCATACCCCACCATACTGCACCGTATTGTACTATACTGCACCATACCCCACCATACTGTACTATACTGTACTATACCCCACCATACTGTACTATACTGCACCATACCACACCATACTGCACCATACTGTACTATACTGCACCATACCCCACCATACTGCACCATACTGTACTATACTGCACCATACTGTACCATACCCCAACATACTGCACCATACTGTACTATACTGCACCATACCCCACCATACTGCACCATACTGTACTATACTGCACCATACCCCACCATACTGCACTATACTGCACCATACCCCAACATACTGAACCATACCCCAACATACTGCACCATACCTCATCATACCCCACCATACTGCACCATACTGCACCATACCCCACCATACTGCACCATACCCCACCATACTGTACCATACCCCACCATACTGCACCATACCCCAACATACTGCACCATACCCCAACATATTGCACCATACTGTACCATACCCCAACATACTGCACCATACCTCATCATACTGCACCATACCCTACCATACCCCAACATACTGCTGTAGGAGCATTAGGTATCCTTGAGCAGAGGAGTAAAATCACAATCATGTCAGTCGGCCTGTTTTTGGTTTGGTTCCTTGTTGTCCTTTGATTGGCACCTGTACTGACAGGCCTGCCAATCACAACACTGGAAGGAGAGAGTCTCTCTCTCTCTCTCTCTCTCTCTCTCTCTCTCTCTCTCTCTCTCTCTCTCTCTCTCTCTCTCTCTCTCTCTCTCTCTCTCTCTCTCTCTCTCTCTCTCTCTCTCTCTCTCGTTGGTTGTGTGAGGGTGCTGTGTGTGGTGAGAGGTTGCTGTCCCTTTTTTGTTCAGAGGAGTGAGAGGAGGAGGGAGGGAGAGGAGGGAGTGAGAGGAGGGAGGGAGAGGAGGGAGGGAGGGAGGGAGGGAGGGAGGGAGGGAGGGAGGGAGGGAGGGAGGGAGGGGAGGAGTGCGAGGAGGGAGTGAGAGGAGGAGGGAGAGGAGGGAGGCAGAGGAGGGAAGGAGAGGAGGGAGGGGAGGGAGTGAGAGGAGGAGTGAGGAGGGAGGGAGGGAGAGGAGGGAGAGGAGGAGGGAGGGAGGGAGGGAGGGAGGGAGGGAGGGAGGGAGGGAGGGAGGGAGGGAGAGGAGGAGGGAGGGGAGGGAGTGAGAGGAGGGAGTGAGAGGAGGGAGGGAGAGGAGGAGGGAGGGAGTGAGAGGAGGGAGGGAGAGGAGGGAGTGAGAGGAGGGAGGGAGAGGAGGGAGGGGAGGGAGGGAGTGAGAGGAGGGAGGCAGAGGAGGGAGGGAGAGGAGGAGGGAGGGAGTGAGAGGAGGGAGTGAGAGGAGGGAGGGAGTGAGAGGAGGGAGGGAGGGAGGGGAGGGAGTGAGAGGAGGGAGTGAGAGGAGGGAGTGAGAGGAGGGAGGGAGAGGAGGGGGAAATGAATAAAGCAGTAGTTGTGTTTCTGACAGAGGAGCACCTTGTCAAGCGGATGGTTGAGACAGGTGTTACTCTAAATGATGTGTTTTTGCTAATCACGCCGCTTTTCTCCCCGGATACCAGGGTTACTTTATCCAATGTGCCAACGTTCATTCCAGATGGCAACCTGATGCGAGAGCTCACACGTTACGGGAAAGCCAAAGACAGTTATTACTTGGATGTTAAAACCCATAACTGAAACATGTTACTGCTTGTAAAAGGCAGGTATCTGGTATCAGGTGAGGTTTGAGGGGAAAGTCTACATGGTTAATGTGACTACAGGTGACGTATGAGGTGAACGTCTACATGGTTAATGTGACTACAGGTGACGTATGAGGTGAAAGTCTACATGGTTTATGTGACTACAGGTGACGTATGAGGGGAAAGTCTACATGGTTTATGTGACTACAGGTGACGTATGAGGTGAAAGTCTACATGGTTTATGTGACTACAGGTGACGTATGAGGTGAAAGTCTACATGGTTTATGTGACTACAGGTGACGTATGAGGTGAAAGTCTACATGGTTTATGTGACTGCAGGTGACGTATGAGGTGAAAGTCTACATGGTTTATGTGACTGCAGGTGACGTATGAGGTGAAAGTCTACATGGTTTATGTGACTACAGGTGACGTATGAGGTGAAAGTCTACATGGTTAATGTGACTACAGGTGACGTATGAGGTGAAAGTCTACATGGTTAATGTGACTACAGGTGACGTATGAAGGGAAAGTCTACATGGTTAATGTGACTGCAGGTGACGTATGAGGTGAAAGTCTACATGGTTTATGTGACTACAGGTGACGTATGAGGTGAAAGTCTACATGGTTTATGTGACTACAGGTGACGTATGAGGTGAAAGTCTACATGGTTAATGTGACTACAGGTGACGTATGAGGGGAAAGTCTACATGGTTAATGTGACTGCAGGTGACGTATGAGGTGAAAGTCTACATGGTTTATGTGACTGCAGGTGACGTATGAGGGGAAAGTCTACATGGTTAATGTGACTACAGGTGACGTATGAGGTGAAAGTCTACATGGTTTATGTGACTACAGGTGACGTATGAGGGGAAAGTCTACATGGTTTATGTGACTACAGGTGACGTATGAGGGGAAAGTCTACATGGTTAATGTGACTACAGGTGACGTATGAGGGGAAAGTCTACATGGTTTATGTGACTGCAGGTGACGTATGAGGTGAAAGTCTACATGGTTTATGTGACTGCAGGTGACGTATGAGGGGAAAGTCTACATGGTTAATGTGACTACAGGTGACGTATGAGGTGAAAGTCTACATGGTTAATGTGACTACAGGTGACGTATGAGGGGAAAGTCTACATGGTTAATGTGACTACAGGTGACGTATGAGGGGAAAGTCTACATGGTTAATGTGACTGCAGGTGACGTATGAGGTGAACGTCTACATGGTTAATGTGACTACAGGTGACGTATGAGGTGAAAGTCTACATGGTTTATGTGACTACAGGTGACGTATGAGGTGAACGTCTACATGGTTAATGTGACTGCAGGTGACGTATGAGGTGAAAGTCTATATGGTTAATGTGACTACAGGTGACGTATGAGGTGAACGTCTACATGGTTTATGTGACTACAGGTGACGTATGAGGGGAAAGTCTACATGGTTTATGTGACTACAGGTGACGTATGAGGGGAAAGTCTACATGGTTTATGTGACTACAGGTGACGTATGAGGGGAAAGTCTACATGGTTTATGTGACTACAGGTGACGTATGAGGGGAAAGTCTACATGGTTAATGTGACTACAGGTGACGTATGAAGGGAAAGTCTACATGGTTAATGTGACTACAGGTGACGTATGAGGTGAAAGTCTACATGGTTAATGTGACTGCAGGTGACGTATGAGGGGAAAGTCTACATGGTTAATGTGACTGCAGGTGAGGTATGAAGGGAAAGTCTACATGGTTAATGTGACTACAGGTGACGTATGAGGTGAAAGTCTACATGGTTTATGTGACTACAGGTGACGTATGAGGTGAAAGTCTACATGGTTAATGTGACTACAGGTGACGTATGAGGTGAAAGTCTACATGGTTAATGTGACTACAGGTGACGTATGAGGTGAAAGTCTACATGGTTTATGTGACTACAGGTGACGTATGAGGGGAAAGTCTACATGGTTAATGTGACTACAGGTGACGTATGAGGTGAAAGTCTACATGGTTTATGTGACTACAGGTGACGTATGAGGTGAACGTCTACATGGTTTATGTGACTGCAGGTGACGTATGAGGTGAACGTCTACATGGTTTATGTGACTACAGGTGACGTATGAAGGGAAAGTCTACATGGTTAATGTGACTACAGGTGACGTATGAGGTGAACGTCTACATGGTTTATGTGACTACAGGTGACGTATGAGGTGAACGTCTACATGGTTTATGTGACTGCAGGTGACGTATGAGGTGAAAGTCTACATGGTTTATGTGACTGCAGGTGACGTATGAGGTGAACGTCTACATGGTTAATGTGACTACAGGTGACGTATGAGGGGAAAGTCTACATGGTTAATGTGACTACAGGTGACGTATGAGGGGAAAGTCTACATGGTTTATGTGACTACAGGTGACGTATGAGGGGAAAGTCTACATGGTTTATGTGACTACAGGTGACGTATGAAGGGAAAGTCTACATGGTTTATGTGACTACAGGTGACGTATGAGGGGAAAGTCTACATGGTTAATGTGACTGCAGGTGACGTATGAGGTGAAAGTCTACATGGTTTATGTGACTGCAGGTGACGTATGAGGGGAAAGTCTACATGGTTAATGTGACTGCAGGTGACGTATGAGGTGAAAGTCTACATGGTTAATGTGACTACAGGTGACGTATGAGGGGAAAGTCTACATGGTTAATGTGACTACAGGTGACGTATGAGGTGAACGTCTACATGGTTAATGTGACTGCAGGTGACGTATGAAGGGAAAGTCTACATGGTTAATGTGACTACAGGTGACGTATGAGGTGAAAGTCTACATGGTTAATGTGACTACAGGTGACGTATGAGGTGAAAGTCTACATGGTTTATGTGACTACAGGTGACGTATGAGGTGAAAGTCTACATGGTTTATGTGACTACAGGTGACGTATGAGGTGAAAGTCTACATGGTTAATGTGACTACAGGTGACGTATGAGGTGAAAGTCTACATGGTTTATGTGACTACAGGTGACGTATGAGGTGAAAGTCTACATGGTTTATGTGACTACAGGTGACGTATGAGGGGAAAGTCTACATGGTTAATGTGACTACAGGTGACGTATGAAGGGAAAGTCTACATGGTTTATGTGACTACAGGTGACGTATGAGGTGAAAGTCTACATGGTTAATGTGACTACAGGTGACGTATGAGGTGAAAGTCTATATGGTTAATGTGACTACAGGTGACGTATGAGGTGAAAGTCTACATGGTTAATGTGACTACAGGTGACGTATGAAGGGAAAGTCTATATGGTTAATGTGACTACAGGTGACGTATGAGGTGAAAGTCTACATGGTTAATGTGACTACAGGTGACGTATGAAGGGAAAGTCTACATGGTTTATGTGACTGCAGGTGACGTATGAGGTGAAAGTCTACATGGTTAATGTGACTACAGGTGACGTATGAGGTGAAAGTCTACATGGTTAATGTGACTACAGGTGACGTATGAGGGGAAAGTCTACATGGTTAATGTGACTACAGGTGACGTATGAGGTGAAAGTCTACATGGTTAATGTGACTACAGGTGACGTATGAGGGGAAAGTCTACATGGTTAATGTGACTACAGGTGACGTATGAGGTGAAAGTCTACATGGTTTATGTGACTACAGGTGACGTATGAGGTGAAAGTCTATATGGTTAATGTGACTACAGGTGACGTATGAGGTGAAAGTCTACATGGTTAATGTGACTACAGGTGACGTATGAGGGGAAAGTCTACATGGTTTATGTGACTACAGGTGACGTATGAGGGGAAAGTCTACATGGTTAATGTGACTGCAGGTGACGTATGAGGTGAAAGTCTACATGGTTAATGTGACTACAGGTGACGTATGAGGTGAAAGTCTACATGGTTTATGTGACTGCAGGTGACGTATGAAGGGAAAGTCTACATGGTTAATGTGACTACAGGTGACGTATGAGGTGAACGTCTACATGGTTAATGTGACTGCAGGTGACGTATGAGGTGAACGTCTACATGGTTAATGTGACTACAGGTGACGTATGAGGTGAAAGTCTACATGGTTTATGTGACTACAGGTGACGTATGAGGGGAAAGTCTACATGGTTTATGTGACTGCAGGTGACGTATGAGGTGAAAGTCTACATGGTTGAAGAAGATTTGAAGAAGATTAATTTACAGGATTTTTTTTCTCATGATGTAGAGAAGTTTATCAGGACAGTCAATCACATGAAGACATCAGTGGGCTTGGATAAAGTTACTCAAAGGGTGCGTTGGCGTCTGAATGGCCGTGTTGCAGCAGGAAGAGAAGAAGATCCAGCAAAGGAAAGAAAGTAGTGGAAAAGAAAAGTCCATAAAACATGATGATCAGCATCACAGGGGGAGATCTTTCCCTTGTCTGTTACCTCTGTTGATGGCTCTGATCAGCATCACAGGGGGAGATCTTTCCCTTGTCTGTTACCTCTGTTGATGGGTCTGATCAGCATCACAGGGGGAGATCTTTCCCTTGTCTGTTACCTCTGTTGATGGGTCTGATGAGCATCACAGGGGGAGATCTTTCCCTTGTCTGTTACCTCTGTTGATGGGTCTGATCAGCATCACAGGGGAGATCTTTCCCTTGTCTGTTACCTCTGTTGATGGCTCTGATCAGCATCACAGGGGGAGATCTTTCCCTTGTCTGTTACCTCTGTTGATGGCTCTGATCAGCATCACAGGGGGAGATCTTTCCCTTGTCTGTTACCTCTGTTGATGGGTCTGATCAGCATCACAGGGGGAGATCTTTCCCTTGTCTGTTACCTCTGTTGATGGGTCTGATCAGCATCACAGGGGGAGATCTTTCCCTTGTCTGTTACCTCTGTTGATGGGTCTGATGAGCATCACAGGGGGAGATCTTTGCCTTGTCTGTTACCTCTGTTGATGGTTCTGATCAGCATCACAGGGGGAGATCTTTCCCTTGTCTGTTACCTCTGTTGATGGCTCTGATCAGCATCACAGGGGGAGATCTTTCCCTTGTCTGTTACCTCTGTTGATGGCTCTGATCAGCATCGCAGGGGGAGATCTTTCCCTTGTCTGTTACCTCTGTTGATGGGTCTGATCAGCATCACAGGGGGAGATCTTTCCCTTGTCTGTTACCTCTGTTGATGGCTCTGATCAGCATCACAGGGGGAGATCTTTCCCTTGTCTGTTACCTCTGTTGATGGGTCTGATCAGCATCACAGGGGGAGATCTTTCCCTTGTCTGTTACCTCTGTTGATGGGTCTGATCAGCATCACAGGGGAGATCTTTCCCTTGTCTGTTACCTCTGTTGATGGCTCTGATCAGCATCACAGGGGGAGATCTTTCCCTTGTCTGTTACCTCTGTTGATGGCTCTGATCAGCATCACAGGGGGAGATCTTTCCCTTGTCTGTTACCTCTGTTGATGGGTCTGATCAGCATCACAGGGGGAGATCTTTCCCTTGTCTGTTACCTCTGTTGATGGCTCTGATCAGCATCACAGGGGGAGATCTTTCCCTTGTCTGTTACCTCTGTTGATGGCTCTGATCAGCATCACAGGGGGAGATCTTTCCCTTGTCTGTTACCTCTGTTGATGGCTCTGATCAGCATCACAGGGGGATATCTTTCCCTTGTCTGTTACCTCTGTTGATGGCTCTGATCAGCATCACAGGGGGAGATCTTTCCCTTGTCTGTTACCTCTGTTGATGGCTCTGATCAGCATCACAGGGGGAGATATTTCCCTTGTCTGTTACCTCTGTTGATGGGTCTGATCAGCATCACAGGGGGAGATCTTTCCCTTGTCTGTTACCTCTGTTGATGGCTCTGATCAGCATCACAGGGGCAGATCTTTCCCTTGTCTGTTACCTCTGTTGGTGGCTCTGATCAGCATCACATGGGGAGATCTTTCCCTTGTCTGTTACCTCTGTTGGTGGCTCTGATCAGCATCACAGGGGGAGATCTTTCCCTTGTCTGTTACCTCTGTTGATGGCTCTGATCAGCATCACAGGGGGAAATCTTTCCCTTGTCTGTTACCTCTGTTGATGGCTCTGATCAGCATCACAGGGGGAGATCTTTCCCTTGTCTGTTACCTCTGTTGATGGCTCTGATCAGCATCACAGGGGGAGATCTTTCCCTTGTCTGTTACCTCTGTTGATGGGTCTGATCAGCATCACAGGGGGAGATCTTTCCCTTGTCTGTTACCTCTGTTGATGGGTCTGATCAGCATCACAGGGGGAGATCTTTCCCTTGTCTGTTACCTCTGTTGATGGCTCTGATCAGCATCACAGGGGGAGATCTTTCCCTTGTCTGTTACCTCTGTTGGTGGCTCTGATCAGCATCACAGGGGGAGATCTTTCCCTTGACTGTTACCTCTGTTGGTTATCTTTTGACAGGTGCATTTATTTTGGTCTGGTCAACACTGGACACGAGCAGCAGTGTTACACCTCCGTTTGCATGAGGTGGGCCAAGGGCTGGTGGACATTATCTCCAGAGTGACAGCTTTCCATCTACAAGCTGCACAGAGACTTCTGTACCAGCAGGGGGTGTGCTGGAGAGACACTGCTTGGGCTGTTCTGAGGAGAGTAGGGGACCTTGGGTAGGACACTGGCACTTGTTCCTGTTGGATATGGAGCAGGTTGATATGTCAGTCATTACTCTGTTCTACCGCTCTGTGCTTTGGGCATGTTCACAGAGATGTTTCACAGTCAGGAGCATGGAGGAGTCACTGTTTCACAACCCACTGCTCCAGACCAGAGTGCTGACCAATGCCATCTTGCAGGTCATAGCGGGGTTTAGTAGGTTGGGTGACCTGCAAGAAGAGGATGGATGGAAATCTGCCAGCGACATGGCGGAGGCTTCCTCCATAAAGTCAACCAGGCCGCTGCAGCAGGAGGTGGAGGGGGACCGTGCTGCACTACCCGGCTCGTTCAGAGAGCTGCTGGGGAGTAGGCAGAGACTGGACCGTCTAACCACCAATAACACTGACCTGCCTCCTTTCACCATTGCTGCCGCTGCAGAGGAACACCAGGAGGGTGAGGGAATGATCCTATCGGTCAAGACGTCAGAGCTGGGGGCCTTTTCCACAGCCAGCAAAAAAGGCTCTGTACACGGTGTTTGTGAAGATGGCTCAGGAAGACCATCTGCATGGGCTGAGGGCAACGGACGGGCTGGTAGGGGAGGTTGGGACCAGGTTCTTCTCAGAGAGGATGTTGGCGCTGCCTGTATAAGCCTCTCAAAGAGAAGAGTATTGCTGATCTACACTGGAGGATTATTCACAGGGCTATCGCTACAAACAGATACGTGTCACACCTTGATCCATCAGTGGGGAGGGGGTGTCTGTTCTGTGAGGAGGGGGTGTCTGTTCTGTGGGGAGGGGGTGTCTGTTCTGTGAGGAGGGGGTGTCCGTTCTGTGAGGAGGGGGTGTCTGTTCTGTGAGGAGGGGGTGTCTGTTATGTGGGGAGGAGGTGTCTGTTCTGTGGGTAGGGGGTGTCTGTTCTGTAAGGAGGAGGTGTCTGTTCTGTGAGGAGGAGGTGTCTGTTCTGTGAGGAGGGGGTGTCTGTTCTGTGAGGAGGGGGTGTCTGTTCTGTGAGGAGGGGGTGTCTGTTCTGTGAGGAGGGGTGTCTGTTCTGTGAGGAGGGGGTGTCTGTTCTGTGGGGAGGGGGTGTCTGTTCTGTGGGGAGGGGGTGTCTGTTCTGTGGGGAGGAGGAGACAATGTAGCATCTGTTATTTTCTTGTTCTAGGCTGGTAGGGTGTTTTCTGTCCTGGGTGGGTGGTGTACAGGCCTAGGGTTGTGGCTGACTCTGGACCTATCCTTTGGAGGGTCTAGGTATAGAGTAGCCAAAAGGAGGAGGGTCTAGGTATAGTGTAGCCAACAGGAGGAGGGTCTAGGTATAGTGTAGCCAACAGGAGGAGGGTCTAGGTATAGTGTAGCCAACAGGAGGAGGGTCTAGGTATAGTGTAGCCAACAGGAGGAGGGTCTAGGTATAGTGTAGCCAACAGGAGGAGGGTTTAGGTATAGTGTAGCCAACAGGGGGAGGGTCTAGGTATAGTGTAGCCAACAGGAGGAGGGTCTAGGTATAGTGTAGCCAACAGGAGGAGGGTCTAGGTATAGTGTAGCCAACAGGAGGAGGAGGTATAGAGTAGCCAACAGGAGGAGGAGGGTCTAGGTATAGTGTAGCCAACAGGAGGAGGGTCTAGGTATAGTGTAGCCAACAGGAGGAGGGTCTAGGTATAGTGTAGCCAACAGGAGGAGGGTCTAGGTATAGTGTAGCCAACAGGAGGAGGGTCTAGGTATAGTGTAGCCAACAGGCGAAGGGACCGCCTAGTAAACTACCTGTTGGGGCAGACCAGAATGGCAGTGTGGAAGAGCAGGAAACATGAGATGCAGGGGGCGGGGTGTACGGAGCCCAGAGCTGTGCTGCTGGGGCTGGTTCCGACTCGGCTGACACTGGACCATGTATATGGGGAGGCTGGTGAACCGTCTGGGGGACTTTGTGGTGGCGTGGGGCGTCAGAGGGGGCTCTATATACCCTGGACGAGGAGGGGGGCTTGGTTCTAACTTTGTAGTCTGTTGAAGTGGGGTTTGTGCTGTTGGTGATGTAAAGGTTTTATGAAATAAAACTCCTCTCTCCCTGAGCCTGCTGTGGGCTCCATGGGGTTCACCTTAACACTGCTGTCCAATCAGCCTGATTAGGCCTTGATCCTGGCTGCTGCCTGTCTGTTTAATGAGCATCCTCCAGCTCCCCTGCTGCTGCAGACACCTTGTTACACAACTACACACAAACTACACACACACACACACACACACACTAGCCACGGCACACTCCTAACACAATGTGCTCCAGGCACCTTCTCAGTACTACACAAGTACACACACACACACACACACACACACACACACACACACACACACACACACACACACACACACACACACACACACACACTGTACCTCACCCCACAGACACACACCAGCCACAACACGGGCAGACGCCAGCAGCAGCAGCTCACACCCGCCCACACCAGAACAGGCTGACGAGTAGATCAGGGGGAATAGATCCTCCACACCTTTATTCCTTATGTGAAACCATATGTCTAGGAAACACACACACCTTATTCCTTATGTGAAACCATTTGTCTAGGAAACACACACACCTTATTCCTTATGTGAAACCATATGTCATAACCTTTCAGTTGATAACAGAGTCATAGACACTAATATAGAACAGAGTCATAGACACTAATATAGAACAGAGTCATAGACACTAATATAGAAAACCTTTCAGTCGATAACAGAGTCATAGACACTAATATAGAACAGAGTCATAGACACTAATATAGAACAGAGTCATAGACACTAATATAGAACAGAGTCATAGACACTAATATAGAAAACCTTTCAGTTGATAGCAGAGTCATAGACACTAATATAGAACAGAGTCATAGACACTAATATAGAAAACCTTTCAGTTGATAACCGAGTCATAGACACTAATATAGAACAGAGTCATAGACACTAATATAGAACAGAGTCATAGACACTAATATAGAACAGAGTCATAGACACTAATATAGAACAGAGTCATAGACACTAATATAGAAAACATTTCAGTTGATAGCAGAGTCATAGACACTAATATAGAACAGAGTCATAGACACTAATATAGAACAGAGTCATAGACACTAATATAGAACAGAGTCAGACACTAATATAGAAAACCTTTCAGTTGATAACAGAGTCATAGACACTAATATAGAACAGAGTCATAGACACTAATATAGAACAGAGTCATAGACACTAATATAGAACAGAGTCATAGACACTAATATAGAACAGAGTCATAGACACTAATATAGAACAGAGTCATAGACACTAATATAGAACAGAGTCATAGACACTAATATAGAAAACCTTTCAGTTGATAACAGAGTCATAGACACTAATATAGAACAGAGTCATAGACACTAATATAGAACAGAGTCATAGACACTAATATAGAACAGAGTCATAGACACTAATATAGAACAGAGTCATAGACACTAATATAGAACAGAGTCATAGACACTAATATAGAAAACCTTTCAGTTGATAACAGAGTCATAGACACTAATATAGAACAGAGTCATAGACACTAATATAGAACAGAGTCATAGACACTAATATAGAAAACCTTTCAGTTGATAGCAGAGTCATAGACACTAATATAGAACAGAGTCATAGACACTAATATAGAACACCTTTCAGTTGATAACAGAGTCATAGACACTAATATAGAACAGAGTCATAGACACTAATATAGAACAGAGTCATAGACACTAATATAGAACAGAGTCATAGACACTAATATAGAACAGAGTCATAGACACTAATATAGAAAACATTTCAGTTGATAGCAGAGTCATAGACACTAATATAGAACAGAGTCATAGACACTAATATAGAACAGAGTCATAGACACTAATATAGAACAGAGTCATAGACACTAATATAGAAAACCTTTCAGTTGATAACAGAGTCATAGACACTAATATAGAACAGAGTCATAGACACTAATATAGAACAGAGTCATAGACACTAATATAGAACAGAGTCATAGACACTAATATAGAACAGAGTCATAGACACTAATATAGAACAGAGTCATAGACACTAATATAGAACAGAGTCAGACACTAATATAGAAAACCTTTCAGTTGATAACAGAGTCATAGACACTAATATAGAACAGAGTCATAGACACTAATATAGAACAGAGTCATAGACACTAATATAGAACAGAGTCATAGACACTAATATAGAACAGAGTCATAGACACTAATATAGAACAGAGTCATAGACACTAATATAGAACAGAGTCATAGACACTAATATAGAAAACCTTTCAGTTGATAACAGAGTCATAGACACTACTATAGAACCGAGTCATAGACACTAATATAGAACAGAGTCATAGACACTAATATAGAAAACCTTTCAGTTGATAGCAGAGTCATAGACACTAATATAGAACAGAGTCATAGACACTAATATAGAACACCTTTCAGTTGATAACAGAGTCATAGACACTAATATAGAACAGAGTCATAGACACTAATATAGAACAGAGTCATAGACACTAATATAGAACAGAGTCATAGACACTAATATAGAACAGAGTCATAGACACTAATATAGAACAGAGTCATAGACACTAATATAGAAAACATTTCAGTTGATAACAGAGTCATAGACACTAATATACTACATTAGGTCATCTTATTGTGTACGTCCCAAATGACACCCGATTCCCTACATAGTGCACTACTTTTAACCACAGCCATATGGACCCTGGGCAAAAGTAGTGCACTATGTAGGGAATAGGGTGCCATTTGGAACAACTTTCCTGTAAAGTCCCTGTTATAAGACAGACACTTACCAGGCTTCTTCTTGGCCACTTGTTGAACCTGGATCCTCTCTAGTTCAGCCAGACAAGCGGGCTCTGAGGAAGACAACAGAGAAGGGATGCCGGGAAAAGCATTTCAACCGTTCTATTCTAAATGGAATTTCAATCAATCGTTTTCATAATCACACTTTTCTCCTGTATTGATTGGTTTAGTAAATCTTGTATTTCATTCTTTTATACTCTTATTGATTATCAACTAAGTGCTGAGTGAACTAGTATAATGGATGCCTTTGGATGAGAGAGAGAGAGCGAGAGGGAGAGAGAGAAAGAAAGAGAGAGAGAGAGAAAGAAAGAGAGACAGAGAAAGAGAGACAGAGAAAGAGAGAGAGAGAAAGAGAGACAGAGAAAGATATAATATGACATTTGTAATGTCTTTATTGTTTTGAAACTTCTGTATGTGTAATGTTTACTGTTAATTTGTATTGTTTGTTTCACTTTTGTGTATTGTCTACCTCACTTGCTTTGGCAATGTTAACACATGTTTCCCATGCCAATAAAGCCCCTTGAATTGAATTGAAAGAGAGACAGAGAAAGAGAGACAGATACAGAGAGAGAGAGAAAGAGAGACAGAGAAAGAGAGACAGATACAGAGAGACAGAGAAAGAGATAGATTTTAAAAACTTCAGGGATAAAAAGTCAGGGATAGCACAATACGGTCAGGACTAATTTCCATTGTGGTCCCTTAAACCCCAGATTGGTCACACACTCACTTTCCCTCCAGAAGCAGAGGCACCACTCTGCGGTGGATACCCTCCCGTCCAGTCAGTCAGTCAGTCAGCCAGTCAGTCAGTCTGTAACACTCACTTTCCCTCCAGAAGCAGAGGCACCACTCTGCGGTGGATACCCTCCCGTCCAGTCAGTCAGTCTGTAACACTCACTTTCCCTCCAGAAGCAGAGGCACCACTCTGCGGTGGATACCCTCCCGTCCAGTCAGTCAGTCAGTCAGCCAGTCAGTCAGTCTGTAACACTCACTTTCCCTCCAGAAGCAGAGGCACCACTCTGCGGTGGATACCCTCCCGTCCAGTCAGTCAGCCAGTCAGTCAGTCTGTAACACTCACTTTCCCTCCAGAAGCAGAGGCACCACTCTGCGGTGGATACCCTCCCGTCCTTGTATCCGTCACAGGAGTTGAAGAAGGGCCGGATGCACACCTCATACTTGTCCAGGTTGATAGCTGCCAGCTCGGCCTGAATTAAAATGTAGTTTATTTTATTTGGGGTAAAAAAAATAACACATCATGTACTGTATGTGTAAAACGAGATGAGCATCTGATCCCAGAAAGAGAACAGCTGAGAGTATTCATTAAAACACTTGTTTTCAAAGTGGTCCTCCATGGTAAAACAAATAAAAGGATTAACAGACAAGACAAAGTTACCTGGTCCAGATACAGATCCGTATTAGTATCCAGTTTAGAGAACATCCAGCCTATGGAATCCTTACAGCTGGCCACCAGGCTCTTGTCCAGGACTGAGGATAGAAAACATAATTATACATTTGATTTACTAGATGTCTGTCAAGACACATCAAATCAAAGTGCAGGTCAAATCAAATCCCAGTTCAATTAAAATCAATCAAAACAAGGACCAAGTGAAACAAAATGTGATTAGTTTATGGAACCCAGGACTCCCTGGTAAACAGAGGGTTACTGAGTGGACTATCCTGGCTCAACAAATACCAGGAAATGACTTGATTGTGAATGTGATTCACTTCACTTCTCCTCTTCCTGCCTACTGCCACATAAAGCATATTTTAAAGGCCGCCTTCACAGGGTGCCTGCTATCTCTGTCTAGACGGGAGGGCTGAGAATGACAGAGTGGATGTATGAATGTTTATGTGTTTATCCTTTATTATACTGGCCAGTGTCATAATCCATATTTCATCAACTTACAGTTCTATGTTTCACCCTGATCCGTTATTCTCAGTAGTTGTGTGAATGGGAGTTATGTGATGTCATGTTGCTCTGATGTCATGTTGCTGTGATGTCATGTTGCTGTGATGTTATGATGTTGTGATGTCATGTTGTTGTGATGTCACGCTGTTCTTTCTTAGTTCCCTGTCTCTCCTCCCTCTATCTCTGATCACAGGTGATGAGCTGCACCTGTGACAGAGGGGATGCTATGGGGCGGGGCTTCAGCCCTCCTGGAGAACATCTGAGAGGGTGTCTCTGTGAGGAGGCCATGTAGGAAGCAATATTAAATCTCCCTTTACCTTTCGCATGATACAACGTGGTCCTGAGTTTAATTCAATATGGTCCAGGCGAAGGTCTGTCTGTGACACTGATGACTTTCAAACACATTGCAACTCAGACAGGAATGTGCTACTTTGTGTATAGCTCTTTATTGGGTGAAGATTTCATTACGGACTGTCATAACTGAGATGTCAGCTGTGAATCAGAGCATAAAGGAGTGGACTGGACGAGAGGAGAGAGAGGAAAGAGAGACGAGAGAGAGACGAGAGAGAGAGAGGAATGAGAGGAGAGGGAGAGAGAGAGAGAATAGAGAGTAGAGAGAGCAGAGAGAGAGAGATGGAGAAAGAGAGACAGAGGCAGTGCCAGCTCCAGGGACACACAAACACACACAAACACACTCACCTGAGGCGGTGCCAGGTCCAGGCTTGCCTGAGTTGTTCTGCTTGGCGTTTCCATGGAGCAGTTGGAACCAGTCTCTGAGGCGGTCTCCAAGGTCTGCCAGGTCCTGCCCAGTACAGCTCTCTGCTGAGGGAAGGAAAGGCCCACAGCTCATAACATAACATGTATATCATCGCTACCACACATTAGGACAGGTCGACAACTACCATACAGTAGGACAGGTCTCACTGAGTCCACAACTACCATACAGTAGGACAGGTCTCACTGAGTCCACAACTACCATACAGTAGGACAGGTCTCACTGAGTCCACAACTACCATACAGTAGGACAGGTCTCACTGAGTCCACAACTACCATACAGTAGGACAGGTCTCACTGAGTCCACAACTACCATACAGTAGGACAGGTCTCATCGAGTCCACAACTACCATACAGTAGGACAGGTCTCACTGAGTCCACAACTACCATACAGTAGGACAGGTCTGACTGAGTCCATAACTACCATACAGTAGGACAGGTCTCACCGAGTCCACAACTACCATACAGTAGGACAGGTCTGACTGAGTCCACAACTACCATACAGTAGGACAGGTCTCACCGAGTCCACAACTACCATACAGTAGGACAGGTCTCACTGAGTCCACAACTACCATACAGTAGGACAGGTCTCACTGAGTCCACAACTACCATACAGTAGGACAGGTCTCATCGAGTCCACAACTACCATACAGTAGGACAGGTCTCACTGAGTCCACAACTACCATACAGTAGGACAGGTCTCACTGAGTCCACAACTACCATACAGTAGGACAGGTCTGACTGAGTCCACAACTACCATACAGTAGGACAGGTCTGACTGAGTCCACAACTACCATACAGTAGGACAGGTCTCACTGAGTCCACAACTACCATACAGTAGGACAGGTCTGACTGAGTCCACAACTACCATACAGTAGGACAGGTCTGACTGAGTCCACAACTACCATACAGTAGGACAGGTCTCACTGAGTCCACAACTACCATACAGTAGGACAGGTCTGACTGAGTCCACAACTACCATACAGTAGGACAGGTCTGACTGAGTCCACAACTACCATACAGTAGGACAGGTCTGACTGAGTCCACAACTACCATACAGTAGGACAGGTCTCATTGAGTCCACAACTACCTCATTCACTATCTCAATAAATATATCACACAGTATTTGCAATAATCAACACATTATCCCCAGTAACACAATGATCTAGCTAGCTAATGTAGACGTCAACAACCTGCTGTACCAGTAGACACTGAGATGAATAACTGTTTGAATCTACTGGCATTTCCACACGACCACGAGTCACGGACAATCAATGTTGTGTCTGGATATCATGATATATGTCCACTCTAAATAACGAATGGCATCATGACGGAAAGACTATTTCACTCACAGAGTGGGAGACTTTTCAATCAGACCACTGCTAGCCTACCTGCTAACCCCAGTCTCTCAGATCGACTTGTATTGATCTCAACGAGAGACAGCTGCTGTATGAGGAGGTGGTGAGGGAGGGAAAAGGTATCCTCTGTCATAGAATAACGCATCATTAGGCTTCAGTCATATCAACATCACAAAACAGCTACGTTCAATGGATGTCTTCTGTTGGCAGCTAGCTAACACAGGCCGCTGTCTGACAAACAGCTGGAGACCTTGACACACAAAGGACCCTGACCAAACAACACACACCCTGACAGAACAACACACCCTGACAGAACAACACACCCTGACAGAACAACACACCCTGACAGAACAACACACACCCTGACAGAACAACACACACCCTGACAGAACAACACACACCCTGACAGAACAACACACCCTGACAGAACAACACACCCTGACAGAACAACACACCCTGACAGAACAACACACCCTGACAGAACAACACACACCCTGACAGAACAACAACACACTGACAGAACAACACACCCTGACAGAACAACACACCCTGACAGAACAACAACACACCCTGACAGAACAACACACACTGACCAAACACACACTGACCAAACACACACTGACCAAACAACACACCCTGACAGAACAACACACCCTGACAGAACAACACACACTGACAGAACAACACACCCTGACAGAACAACACACCCTGACAGAACAACACACCCTGACAGAACAACAACACACCCTGACAGAACAACAACACACCCTGACAGAACAACACACCCTGACAGAACAACACACCCTGACAGAACAACAACACACCCTGACAGAACAACAACACACCCTGACAGAACAACAACACACCCTGACAGAACAACAACACACCCTGACAGAACAACACACTGACAGAACAACAACACACACTGACAGAACAACAACACACACTGACAGAACAACAACACACACTGACAGAACAACACACACCCTGACAGAACAACACACCCTGACAGAACAACACACACTGACAGAACAACACACACTGACAGAACAACACACACTGACAGAACAACACACACCCTGACAGAACAACACACCCTGACAGAACAACAACACACACTGACAGAACAACACACTGACAGAACAACAACACACACTGACAGAACAACACACTGACAGAACAACAACACACTGACAGAACAACACACTGACAGAACAACACACCCTGACAGAACAACACACCCTGACAGAACAACACACCCTGACAGAACAACAACACACACTGACAGAACAACAACACACACTGACAGAACAACACACTGACAGAACAACAAACACTGACAGAAAAACACACCCTGACAGAACAACACACACTGACAGAACAACACACCCTGACAGAACAACACACCCTGACAGAACAACACACCCTGACAGAACAACACACCCTGACAGAACAACACACCCTGACAGAACAACACACCCTGACAGAACAACACACCCTGACAGAACAACACACCCTGACAGAACAACACACCCTGACAGAACAACACACCCTGACAGAACAACACACACTGACCAAACACACACTGACCAAACAACACACCCTGACAGAACAACACACCCTGACAGAACAACACACACTGACAGAACAACAACACACCCTGACAGAACAACACACACTGACAGAACAACAACACACCCTGACAGAACAACAACACACACTGACAGAACAACAACACACCCTGACAGAACAACACACACTGACAGAACAACACACACTGACAGAACAACACACCCTGACAGAACAACACACACTGACAGAACAACACACACTGACAGAACAACACACCCTGACAGAACAACACACACTGACAGAACAACACACACTGACAGAACAACACACCCTGACAGAACAACACACACTGACAGAACAACACACCCTGACAGAACAACACACCCTGACAGAACAACACACACTGACAGAACAACACACCCTGACAGAACAACACACACTGACTTAACAACAACACACCCTGACAGAACAACACACCCTGACAGAACAACACACACTGACAGAACAACACACCCTGACAGAACAACACACACACTGACAGAACAACACACACTGACAGAACAACACACTGACAGAACAACACACACTGACAGAACAACACACCCTGACAGAACAACAACACACACTGACAGAACAACACACTGACAGAACAACACACACTGACAGAACAACACACACCCTGACAGAACAACACACCCTGACAGAACAACACACTGACAGAACAACAAACACTGACAGAAAAACACACCCTGACAGAACAACACACACTGACAGAACAACACACCCTGACAGAACAACAACACACACTGACAGAACAACACACTGACCAAACAACACACACTGACAGAACAACAACACACACCCTGACAGAACAACACACCCTGACAGAACAACAACACCCTGACAGAACAACACACCCTGACAGAACAACACACACTGACAGAACAACACACACTGACAGAACAACAACACCCTGACAGAACAACACACCCTGACAGAACAACAACACCCTGACAGAACAACAACACACTGACAGAACAACAACACACTGACAGAACAACACACTGACAGAACAACACACCCTGACAGAACAACAACACACACCCTGACAGAACAACACACCCTGACAGAACAACACACCCTGACAGAACAACACACACTGACAGAACAACACACACTGACAGAACAACACACACTGACAGAACAACACACACCCTGACAGAACAACACACCCTGACAGAACAACACACCCTGACAGAACAACACACACTGACAGAACAACACACCCTGACAGAACAACACACCCTGACAGAACAACACACACCCTGACAGAACAACAACACCCTGACAGAACAACACACACCCTGACAGAACAATAACACCCTGACAGAACAACACACACCCTGACAGAACAACACACCCTGACAGAACAACAACACACACTGACAGAACAACACACTGACAGAACAACACACACTGACAGAACAACACACACCCTGACAGAACAACACACACTGACAGAACAACACACCCTGACAGAACAACACACCCTGACAGAACAACACACACCCTGACAGAACAACACACACCCTGACAGAACAACACACCCTGACAGAACAACACACACCCTGACAGAACAACACACACCCTGACAGAACAACAACACACTGACAGAACAACAACACACTGACAGAACAACACACTGACAGAACAACACACACTGACAGAACAACACACACTGACAGAACAACACACACTGACAGAACAACACACCCTGACAGAACAACACACACTGACAGAACAACACACACTGACAGAACAACACACACCCTGACAGAACAACACACACCCTGACAGAACAACACACCCTGACAGAACAACACACCCTGACAGAACAACACACACTGACAGAACAACACATCCTGACAGAACAACACACCCTGACAGAACAACACACACACTGACAGAACAACAACACCCTGACAGAACAACACACACCCTGACAGAACAACAACACCCTGACAGAACAACACACACCCTGACAGAACAACAACACACCCTGACATAACAACAACACACCCTGACAGAACAACACACCCTGACAGAACAACACACCCTGACAGAACAACACACACTAACAGAACAACAACACACCCTGACAGAACAACAACACACCCTGACAGAACAACAACACACTGACAGAACAACACACCCTGACAGAACAACACACCCTGACAGAACAACACACACTGACAGAACAACACACACTGACAGAACAACACACACTGACAGAACAACACACACTGACAGAACAACACACCCTGACAGAACAACACACCCTGACAGAACAACACACCCTGACAGAACAACACACCCTGACAGAACAACACACACTGACAGAACAACAACACACCCTGACAGAACAACACACACTGACAGAACAACAACACACCCTGACAGAACAACAACACACCCTGACAGAACAACAACACACCCTGACAGAACAACACACACTGACAGAACAACAACACACACTGACAGAACAACAACACACCCTGACAGAACAACACACACTGACAGAACAACAACACACCCTGACAGAACAACACACACTGACAGAACAACAACACACCCTGACAGAACAACAACACACCCTGACAGAACAACACACCCTGACAGAACAACACACCCTGACAGAACAACACACACTGACAGAACAACACACACTGACAGAACAACACACACTGACAGAACAACACACACTGACAGAACAACAACACACACTGACAGAACAACAACACACACTGACAGAACAACAACACACACTGACAGAACAACACACCCTGACAGAACAACACACCCTGACAGAACAACACACCCTGACAGAACAACAACACACCCTGACAGAACAACACACCCTGACAGAACAACACACACTGACAGAACAACAACACACTGACAGAACAACAACACACACTGACAGAACAACAACACACACTGACAGAACAACACACCCTGACAGAACAACACACCCTGACAGAACAACACACCCTGACAGAACAACACACCCTGACAGAACAACAACACACCCTGACAGAACAACACACCCTGACAGAACAACACACACTGACAGAACAACACACCCTGACAGAACAACAACACACACTGACAGAACAACACACACTGACAGAACAACAACACACACTGACAGAACAACAACACACACTGACAGAACAACAATACACACTGACAGAACAACAACACACACTGACAGAACAACACACCCTGACAGAACAACACACCCTGACAGAACAACAACACACCCTGACCAAACAACACACCCTGACAGAACAACACACACTGACAGAACAACACACCCTGACCAAACAACACACACACTAACAGAACAACACACACTGACAGAACAACAACACACACTGACAGAAGAACACACCCTGACAGAACAACACACACTGACAGAACAACACACACTGACAGAACAACACACACACTGACAGAACAACAACACACACTGACAAAACAACAACACACACTGACAGAACAACACACCCTGACAGAACAACACACACTGACTTAACAACAACACACCCTGACAGAACAACACACCCTGACAGAACAACACACCCTGACCGAACAACACACACTAACACAACAACACACACTAACACAACAACACACACTGACAGAACACACACTGACAGAACAACACACACTGACAGAACAACACACACCCTGACAGAACAACACACACACTGACAGAACAACACACACACTGACAGAACAACACACCCTGACAGAACAACACACCCTGACCGAACAACACACACTAACACAACAACACACACTAACACAACAACACACCCTGACAGAACAACACACCCTGACAGAACAACACACTGACAGAACAACACACTGACCAAACAACACACCCTGACAGAACAACACACCCTGACAGAACAACACACCCTGACAGAACAACACACACTGACAGAACAACACACCCTGACAGAACAACAACACACCCTGACAGAACAACACACACTGACAGAACAACACACCCTGACAGAACAACACACCCTGACAGAACAACACACCCTGACAGAACAACACACCCTGACAGAACAACACACACTGACCAAACACACACTGACCAAACAACACACCCTGACAGAACAACACACCCTGACAGAACACACCCTGACAGAACACACCCTGACAGAACAACACACACTGACAGAACAACACACCCTGACAGAACAACAACACACCCTGACAGAACAACACACACACTGACAGAACAACAACACACCCTGACAGAACAACACACACTGACAGAACAACACACCCTGACAGAACAACACACCCTGACAGAACAACACACCCTGACAGAACAACACACCCTGACAGAACAACACACACTGACAGAACAACAACACACCCTGACAGAACAACACACCCTGACAGAACAACAACACACCCTGACAGAACAACACACCCTGACAGAACAACACACCCTGACAGAACAACACACTGACCAAACAACACACTGACCAAACAACACACACCCTGACAGAACAACACACCCTGACAGAACAACACACCCTGACAGAACAACACACCCTGACAGAACAACACACCCTGACAGAACAACAACACACCCTGACAGAACAACACACCCTGACAACACACTGACCAAACAACACACTGACCAAACAACACACCCTGACAGAACAACACACCCTGACAGAACAACACACCCTGACAGAACAACACACCCTGACAGAACAACACACCCTGACAGAACAACAACACACCCTGACAGAACAACACACACTGACAGAACAACACACCCTGACAGAACAACACACACCCTGACAGAACAACACACCCTGACAGAACAACACACCCTGACAGAACAACACACACTGACCAAACACACACTGACCAAACACACACTGACCAAACAACACACCCTGACAGAACAACAACACACACCCTGACAGAACAACACACCCTGACAGAACAACACACACTGACAGAACAACACACCCTGACAGAACAACACACACACTGACAGAACAACAACACACCCTGACAGAACAACACACACTGACAGAACAACACACACTGACAGAACAACACACCCTGACAGAACAACACACCCTGACAGAACAACACACACTGACAGAACAACACACACTGACAGAACAACACACCCTGACAGAACAACACACACTGACAGAACAACACACACTGACAGAACAACACACCCTGACAGAACAACACACACTGACAGAACAACACACTGACAGAACAACACACCCTGACAGAACAACACACCCTGACAGAACAACACACCCTGACAGAACAACACACCCTGACAGAACAACAACACACCCTGACAGAACAACACACCCTGACAGAACAACACACACACTGACAGAACAACACACCCTGACAGAACAACACACACTGACAGAACAACACACCCTGACAGAACAACACACTGACCAAACAACACACCCTGACAGAACAACAACACACACTGACAGAACAACACACCCTGACAGAACAACACACCCTGACAGAACAACACACACTGACAGAACAACACACTGACCAAACAACACACCCTGACAGAACAACACACCCTGACAGAACAACACACACCCTGACAGAACAACACACACCCTGACAGAACAACACACCCTGACAGAACAACAACACACTGACAGAACAACACACTGACAGAACAACACACACTGACAGAACAACACACACCCTGACAGAACAACACACACCCTGACAGAACAACACACACTGACAGAACAACACACCCTGACAGAACAACACACACTGACAGAACAACACACACTGACAGAACAACACACACCCTGACAGAACAACACACCCTGACAGAACAACACACACTGACAGAACAACACATCCTGACAGAACAACACACCCTGACAGAACAACACACACACTGACAGAACAACAACACCCTGACAGAACAACACACACCCTGACAGAACAACAACACCCTGACAGAACAACACACACCCTGACAGAACAACACACACCCTGACAGAACAACAACACACCCTGACAGAACAACACACCCTGACAGAACAACACACCCTGACAGAACAACACACACTGACAGAACAACAACACACCCTGACAGAACAACAACACACCCTGACAGAACAACAACACACTGACAGAACAACACACCCTGACAGAACAACACACCCTGACAGAACAACACACACTGACAGAACAACACACACTGACAGAACAACACACACTGACAGAACAACACACACTGACAGAACAACACACACTGACAGAACAACACACCCTGACAGAACAACACACCCTGACAGAACAACACACCCTGACAGAACAACACACCCTGACAGAACAACACACACTGACAGAACAACAACACACCCTGACAGAACAACACACCCTGACAGAACAACAACACACCCTGACAGAACAACAACACACCCTGACAGAACAACACACACTGACAGAACAACAACACACCCTGACAGAACAACAACACACCCTGACAGAACAACACACACTGACAGAACAACACACACTGACAGAACAACAACACACCCTGACAGAACAACACACACTGACAGAACAACAACACACCCTGACAGAACAACAACACACCCTGACAGAACAACACACCCTGACAGAACAACACACACTGACAGAACAACACACACTGACAGAACAACACACACTGACAGAACAACACACACTGACAGAACAACACACACTGACAGAACAACACACACTGACAGAACAACACACACTGACAGAACAACAACACACACTGACAGAACAACAACACACACTGACAGAACAACACACCCTGACAGAACAACACACCCTGACAGAACAACAACACACCCTGACCAAACAACACACCCTGACAGAACAACACACACTGACAGAACAACAACACACTGACAGAACAACAACACACACTGACAGAACAACAACACACCCTGACAGAACAACACACCCTGACAGAACAACACACCCTGACAGAACAACACACCCTGACAGAACAACACACCCTGACAGAACAACAACACACTGACCAAACAACACACCCTGACAGAACAACACACACTGACAGAACAACACACACTGACAGAACAACAACACACACTGACAGAACAACAACACACACTGACAGAACAACAACACACACTGACAGAACAACAACACACACTGACAGAACAACAACACACACTGACAGAACAACACACCCTGACAGAACAACACACCCTGACAGAACAACAACACACCCTGACAGAACAACAACACACCCTGACCAAACAACACACCCTGACAGAACAACACACACTGACAGAACAACACACCCTGACCAAACAACACACACACTAACAGAACAACACACACTGACAGAACAACAACACACACTGACAGAAGAACACACCCTGACAGAACAACACACACTGACAGAACAACACACACTGACAGAACAACACACACACTGACAGAACAACAACACACACTGACAAAACAACAACACACCCTGACAGAACAACACACCCTGACAGAACAACACACCCTGACAGAACAACACACCCTGACAGAACAACACACCCTGACAGAACAACACACTGACAGAACAACACACCCTGACAGAACAACAACACACACTGACAGAACAACAACACACACTGACAGAACAACAACACACACTGACAGAACAACACACACACTGACAGAACAACACACACTGACAGAACAACACACACTGACAGAACAACACACACTAACAGAAAAACACACCCTGACAGAAAAACACACCCTGACAGAACAACACACCCTGACAGAACAACACACCCTGACAGAACAACACACTGACAGAACAACACACACTGACAGAACAACAACACACACTGACAGAACAACAACACACACTGACAGAACAACAACACACACTGACAGAACAACACACACACTGACAGAACAACACACACTGACAGAACAACACACACTGACAGAACAACACACACTAACAGAACAACACACCCTGACAGAACAACAACACACCCTGACAGAACAACAACACACCCTGACAGAACAACAACACACACTGACAGAACAACAACACACCCTGACAGAACAACAACACACCCTGACAGAACAACAACACACCCTGACAGAACAACACACCCTGACAGAACAACACACCCTGACAGAACAACAACACCCTGACAGAACAACAACACACCCTGACAGAACAACACACCCTGACAGAACAACAACACACCCTGACAGAACAACAACACACCCTGACAGAACAACAACACACCCTGACAGAACAACAACACACCCTGACAGAACAACAACACACCCTGACAGAACAACACACCCTGACAGAACAACACACCCTGACAGAACAACACACACTGACAGAACAACACACACTAACAGAACAACACACCCTGACAGAACAACACACACCCTGACAGAACAACACACCCTGACAGAACAACACACACTGACAGAACAACACACCCTGACAGAACAACACACACCCTGACAGAACAACAACACATACTGACCGAACAACAGCGTGTGTGTGTGTGAGTGTGTGAGTGTATGTGTGTGTGTACTTGCCGTGTTTGTCCTTGGTCTCTGTGATGGGGGCGGCAGCGGTGGCACAGGGGCACATGCCCTGGCATTTCACACTCAGCTCCTTCCCTGTTAGACAGCCCTGCTGCTCCAATTTACACTGGAGGAGAGAGAGATAGAAGGGGGGGAGAGAGAGAGAGGATAAAGCAAGAGGGAGAGAGGGAGGGAGAGGGAGAGATAGAGAGAGAGGATAAAGCAAGAGGGAGAGAGGGAGGGAGAGGGAGAGAGAGAGACACCAGGGAGAGAGAGACAGGACGGAGAGAGAGAGCGAGAGAGCGAGATTACACTGCAGTTCAACAACAGTACAAATCTACACACCATCTACACTACATGACCATGTGGACACCTGCTGGTCCAACATCTCATTCCTAAATCATGGGCATTAATATGGAGTTGGTTCCCCCCTTCGCTGCTATAACAGCCTCCACTCTTCTGGGAAGGCTTTCCACTAGATGTTGGAACATTGCTGCGGGGACTTGCTTCCATTCAGCCAAGGGGCATTAGTGATGTCTGACACTGATGTTGGGCGATTAGGCCTGGTTCGCAGTCGGTGTTCCAATTCATCCCAAAAGGTGTTCGATGGGGTTGAGGTCAGGACTCTGTGTTGGAACTATGCATTGGGGCAGGTAGCGTTCTCCTGGCATCTGCCAAACCCAGATTCATCTGTCAGATGGTGAAGCGTGATTCATCACTCCAGAGAATGTGTTTCCACTGCTACTGATTCCAATGGCGGTGAGCTTTACACCACTCCAATCAACGGCTGGCATTGAGCATGGTGATTTTAGGCTTGTGTGTGGCTGCTCTGCCACGGAAACCCATTTCATGAAGCTCCTGACGAACAGTTATTGTGGTGACGTTGCTTCCAGAGGCAGTTTGGAACTCGGTAGTGAGTGTTGCAACCGAGGACACACTACAGCACTCGATGGTCCCGTTCTGTGAGCTTGTGTGGCCTACAAATTTGCTCTAGCAGGGCAGAAATTTGTCAAACTGACTTGTTGGAAAGGTGGCATCCTATGATGGTGCCACATTGAAAGTCACTGATCTCTTCAGTACGGGCCATTCTAATGCCAATGTTTGTCTATGGAGATTGCATGGCTGTGTGCCTGATTTTATACACCTGTCAGCAACGGGTGTGGCTGAAATAGCCGAACCTGCTCATTTGAAGGGGTGTCCCACATACTTTGTATATATTGTGTATATTAATCAGAGACAAGAGTACAGAGCTAATCATCATTTCAAAACGACATACACACAGAAACACATGAACACACACACACATGCATGAACACACACACACACACACACACACACACACACACACACACACACACACACACACACACACACACACAGGAACACAGAAACACAGACACACACAGGAACACACACACACACACACACACACACACACACACACACACACACACACACACACACACACACACACACACACACACACACACACACACACACACACACACACACACACACACACACAGGAACACACACACACACACACACACACACACAAAGGGACACACACACAGTAACACACGCACACAGCTTAATGAGCATTTACAACAGTAGCACTCTTGCTTTTCCACCTGCAGCAGAGAGAGAGAGATAGAGAGAGAGAGAGAGCGAGAGAGAGAGAGAGCGAGAGAGAGAGAGAGAGAGAGAGAGAGAGAGAAAGAGGGAGAGATAGGGAGAGATAGAGAGAAAGAGGGAGAGAGAAAGAAAGAGAGAGAGAAAGAGAACAGAGAGAGCAGAGAGTAGAGCGAGAGATTGGACAGAGAGTAGAGAGGAGATAGAGAGAGAGAGCGAGACAGAGAGACAGAGAGAGAGGGAGAAGTGGTGCCAGGTCCAGGGACACACACACAAACACACCTGAGGCGGTGCCAGGTCCTGGCTTGCCTGAGTTGAGCAGGCTAAGCTTGAATGCCGATAAAATATTTATGGGGGTGACCGCAGAAAAACAGATTGCTCATTCAAATGATAGAGGAGGCACAGAGGCAGGAGAGAGGAGAGAGAAGCTGGAGAGAGAAAAATAGAGAAGAGAGAGCGAAAGACAGAGAAAATTAGGAGAGAGGATGGAGAGAGGAGGGAGAGGAAAGAGAGAGGTAAGAGAGGAGGGTGAGAGAGAGAAGGGAGAGGAGGGAGATAGGAAGGAGAGAGAGAGAGAGAGAGAGGAGGGAGAGAGAGAGCAAGAGGGAGAGAGGAAAGAGAGAGGGAGGGAGAGAGGAGGGGGAGGGAAAGAGAGCGAGAGGAGGGAGAGAGAGAGAAGGGAGAAAGGGAGTAGGGATAGAGAGAGAGAAAGAGAGAGAGAGAAAGAGGAAGGAGGGATGGAGGAGGGAGAGAGGAGGAAGAGAGGAGGGAGAGAGGAAGAGAGGCAAGAGAGGCAAGAGAGAGGCAGGAAAGAGGAGGAAAAGAGGCAGGAGAGTGGAAGAAGAGAGGCAAGAGAGAGGTGGGACAGAGGCAGGAGAGAGGCAGGAGAGAGGAAGAAGAGAGGCAAGAGAGAGGTGGGAGAGAGGCAGGAGAGAGGGGGAAGAGAGGCAAAAGAGAGGCAGGGTAGAGGCAGGAGAGAGGCAGGAGAGAGGGGGAAGAGAGGCAAGAGAAAGGTGGGAGAGTGGCAGGAGAGAGGCAGGAGAGAGGCAGGAGAGAGGCAGGAGAGAGGCAGGAGAGAGGGGGAAGAGAGGCAAAAGAGAGGCAAAAGAGAGGCAAAAGAGAGGCAGGAGAGAGGCAGGAGAGAGGCGGGAGAGAGGCAGGAGAGAGGCGGGAGAGAGGCAAGAGAGAGGAGGAAGAGAGGCAAGAGAGAGGCAGGAGAGAGGTGGGAGAGAGGCAGAGAGGTGGGAGAGAGGTGGGAGAGAGGTGGGAGAGAGGCAGGAGAGAGGTGGGAGAGAGGCAGGAGAGAGGCAGGAGAGAGGCAAGAGAGAGGCAGGAGAGAGGCAAGAGAGAGGCAGGAGAGAGGCAGGAGAGAGGCAGGAGAGAGGCAAGAGAGAGTCAGGAGAGAGGTGGGAGAAGGGGCTGAGTGAGCAGTCATTCTCATCAAGGTCAGAATTAAAAAGTACATAAATCAATAAAGGGGGAAAGTAGTGGCCAGTGCTACGGTGCTACGCTGTTCAAACCTGAGACAGACATTCATCACACGCATGCATTCATCCTGACCTGGGTCCTAAATGGCAGCCTATTCCTTATGGGCCCTGGTCAAAGTAGTGCACTATAAAGGGAATAGGGTGCCATTTGGGACAAACACCTGCATTTGCATTCATCTAGCGGTACAGTGCACTTGTCCTCCTGCTACCAGTGTGGAACCAGATTACAGGGACAGACGAGAGAGGGGCGGAGAGAGAGAGGGGGGAGAGGGAGAATTGATTTGAGAGAGAGAGGAGAGAGAGGGGGAGAGAGAGAGGGGAGACGAGAGAGAGGCGGAAAGAGAGAGGGGGAGAGAGTGAGAATTGAATTGAGAGAGAGGGGGAATTTAATTGAGAGAGAGAAGAGGAGGAGAGAGAGAGGAGGAGAGATAGAGGTTGGGAGATATGGGTATTTAATTGAGAGAGAGAGGAGGAGAGAGAGGGAGAATTGAATTGAGAGAGGAGGAGAGAGGGGGGGAGAGAGAGGGAGAATTGAATTGAGAGAGAGGAGGAGAGAGAGGGAGAATTGAATTGAGAGAGAGGAGGAGGAGGAGGAGAGAGAGAGATGGAGAGAGAGAGTGTGGGAGATAGGAGTATTTCATTGAGAGAGGAGGAGAGAGAGGGGGAGAGAGAGGGAGAATTGAATTGAGAGAGAGGAGGAGGAGGAGAGAGAGGGGGAGATATAGGGGTATTTAATTGAGAGAGGAGGAGAGAGAGGGAGAATTGAATTGAGAGAGAGGAGGAGGAGGAGGAGAGAGAGAGATGGAGAGAGAGAGTGTGGGAGATAGGAGTATTTCATTGAGAGAGGAGGAGAGAGAGGGGGAGAGAGAGGGAGAATTGAATTGAGAGAGAGGAGGAGGAGGAGAGAGAGGGGGAGATATAGGGGTATTTAATTGAGAGAGGAGGAGAGAGAGGGATAATTGAATTGAGAGAGAGAGGAGGTATGTTAGTACCTGAGAGGCGTAGTTGTGTCTATCCGTACCACACACAGGGGAGGCAGCGGCCACAGGGCAGGGCTTACAGGTGTTCTCATGAGGCATCAGCTCTACAGGCTCTCTGCTTCAACAGAGGAAACATGGAGATTAGTTAACAGACACAGACCACGCCTACTTGCGTATCTATAATAACTCCCGTAATACAACTTCTAAACAATCACAAAGGGAGGACATAAGATACAACTTTTTTTTTTAACTACGTCAACTTGACTCTGCTTGGCTTGTTCATCTCCTCTACTGAACATTGGGGGTGATACTTAGTGAGCAGCACATCCACTTCCAAAAGCAAACCCCAATAGCTTCCTGTACTCTACATTAGCATGAGCAGTACCATGAGCATTAGCAGTAGCATGAGCAGTAGCATGAGCATTAGCATGAGCAGTAGCATGAGCATTAGCAGTAGCAGTAGCATGAGCAGTAGCATTAGCATGAGCATTAGCATGAGCAGTAGCATGAGCAGTAGCATTAGCAGTAGCATTAGCAGTAGCATGAGCATTAGCATGAGCAGTAGCATGAGCAGTAGCAGCAGTAGCATGAGCAGTAGCATGAGCAGGGCCTCTTACTTAATGATGCTGAGCAGGGTTAGCAGTTAGCACGGCTGTGTTCATGCTAATAACTCTTCATTCCACACCACTGTGGCTCCCTCATCTCAAGGGTAGCGTCAAGAAGATGAAGCTGTTTATTGAGGAAGATAAATGTCCTGCTGTCGCTGCATATAGACTTGGCAGGGAATAATGTTGAAATCCGTTAACAAGTCTTTTTCCGATTACGTTTGTTCCCGGCCACTATTTCTGTTTTTCACGAGAAGCAGATATATAGCGCTACGAGAGATAGACAGCAGTGGGGCATTGTGTTGCCATGGCCACCATGGTTGTTCTGTTATTTAATTATTGCGACGCCGTCCTTTACATTTGGCCTTGAAAGCCTGAGGTTCAGAGGCTAGGTCTCTATCAGAGGTATTTAAATCTCATGCTTTCACTTAGATCAAAATGTGTCATAAATAATAATATCTCAAAGGTTCATCTATAACCATCATGGTGTATCTGGTCTACTGGGTAAAGGTTCATCTATAAACATCATGGTGTATCTAGTCTACTGGGTAAAGGTTCATCTATAAACATCATGGTGTATCTAGTCTACTGGGTAAAGGTTAATCTATAAACATCATGGTGTATCTGGTCTACTGGGTAAAGATTAATCTATAACCATCATGGTGTATCTAGTCTACTGGGTAAAGGTTCATCTATAAACATCATGGTGTATCTAGTCTACTGGGTAAAGGTTCATCTATAAACATCATGGTGTATCTAGTCTACTGGGTAAAGGTTCATCTATAAACA
>NC_052328.1:1921119-1976119 GCF_016432855.1 Salvelinus namaycush | reverse complement strand
AGGGGGAGGAGCAGGAGGAGGAGGAGGTGGATGAAGGGGAGGAGGAGGTGGAGGAGGAGAGAAAAATAAAATAAAGAAGAAGAAGAGGAAGGAAATGAAAGTTCATTTTCTAATCATATAAATATATAAAGCTTTTTAACCCCAGAGAAACACAGACGGTGCAGTTCCCCAGTTTTAGGGGTTAAGGGACTTGTTCAAGGGCACAACGGCTGGAGAGACAATAGCAGGTATGATACATAGCAGGTGTGACATATAGCAGGTATGATACATAGCAGGTGTGACATATAGCAGGTATGATACATAGCAGGTATGACACATTTGTAAAACATTTTAACCTTTATTTAACTAGGCAAGTCAGTTAAGAACAAATTCTTATTTACAATGACGGCCTAGGAACAGCGGGTTTAACTGCCTTGTTCAGGGGCAGAACGACATATTTTTACCTTGTCAGCTCGGGGATTCAATCTAGCAACCTTTCGGTTACTAGTCCAACACTCTAACCACTAGACAACCTGCTACCCCTAGCTGTAACGTCCTGACCAGAGTTCTTATGTGTTTTGCTTGTTTAGTGTTGGTCAGGACGTGAGCTGGGTGGGAATTCTATGTTGTGTGTCTAGTTTGTCTGTTTCTGTGTCCAGCCTAATATGGTTCTCAATCAGAGGCAGCTGTCAATCGTTGTCCCTGATTGAGAATCATATATAGGAGGCTTGTTTTGTGTTGGGATTTTGTGGGTGATTGTTTCCTGTCTCTGTGTTTTGTCTGCACCAGATAGGCCTGTCTCGGTTTTCACATTTGTTATTTTGTTACTTATAGTAGTGTTACCGTTTATTCGTCTATTAAACATGTTGAACACTAGCCGCGCTGCATTTTGGTCCTCTCCTTCATCCCAGGAAGAAAACCGTGACAGAATCACCCACCAAACCCGGACCAAGCAGCGTGGAAACAGGCAGCAGCGACAGCAGCAGCGGTACCAGGAGGAATGGACATGGGAGGAAATCCTAGACGGTAAAGGACCCGGGCAGAGCCAGAGGAGTGTCGCCGCCCCAAAGCGGAGCTGGAGGCAGCGAAAGCGGAGCGGCGGCATTATGAGGCGCTAGCAAGGCAGAGCGGCTGGAAGCCCGAGAGCCTCACCCAAAAATGTCTTGGGGGGGGCTAAAGGGTAGTGTGGCGAAGGCAGGTAAGAAACCTGTGCCCACTTCCCATGCTTACCGTGGAGAGCGGGAGTACGGGCAGACACCGTGTTATGCGGAAGAGCGCACGGTGTCTCCTGTACGTGTGCATAGCCCGGTGCGGGTTATTCCACCTCCCCGCACTGGGCGGGCTAGATTGAGCATTGAGCCAAGTGCCATGAAGCCGGCTCAACATATCTGGCCTCCAGTACGTCTCCTCGGGCCGGTGTACATGGCACCAGCCTTACGAATGGTGTCCCCGGTTCGCCTACACAGCCCAGTGCGGGTTATTCCACCTCCCCGCATAGGTCGGGCTACGGGGAGCATTCAACCAGGTAAGGTTGGGCAGGCTCAGTGCTCAAGGGAGCCAGTACGCCTGCACGGTCCGGTATATCCGGCGCCACCTTCCCGCCCCAGCCCAGTACCACCAGTGCCTACACCACGCACCAGGCTTCCAGTGCGTCTCCAGAGCCCTGTTCCTCCTCCACGCACTCTCCCTGTGGTGCGTGTCTCCAGCCCAGTACCTCCAGTTCCGGCACCACGCACCAGGCCTATAGTGCGCCTCGAGAGTCCAGTGTGCCCTGTTCCTGCTCCCCGCACTAGCCTTGAGGTGCGTGTCTCCAGTCCGGTACCACCAGTTCCGGCACCACGCACCAGGCCTACTGTGTGCCTCAGCAGGTCTGAGCCATCCGTCTGCCCAGCGCCATCTGAGCCATCCGTCTGCCCAGCGCCATCTGAGCCATCCGTCTGTCCCGAGCCATTAGAGCCGCCCGTCTGTCCCGAGCCATTAGAGCCGCCCGTCAGTCAGGAGCCGCTAGAGCCGTCCGTCAGTCAGGAGCTGCCAGAGCCGCCAGCCAGTCAGGAGCTGCCAGAGCCGCCAGCCAGTCAGGAGCTGCCAGAGCCGCCAGCCAGTCAGGAGCTGCCAGAGCCGCCAGCCAGTCAGGAGCTGCCAGAGCCGCCAGCCAGTCAGGAGCTGCCAGAGCCGCCAGCCAGGAGCCGCCAGCCATGAGCTGTCCGCCAGTCATGAGCTGTCCGCCAGTCATGAGCTGTCCGCCAGTCATGAGCTGCCTTCCAGTCATGAGCTGCCCTCCAGTCATGAGCTGCCCTCCAGTCATGAGCTGCCCGCCAGTCATGAGCTGCCCGCCAGTCATGAGCTGCCCGCCAGTCATGAGCTGCCCGCCAGTCATGAGCTGCCCCTCAGTCCGGAGCTGCCCCTCAGTCCGGAGCTGCCCCTCAGTCCGGAGCTGCCATTAGTCCGGAGCTGCCATTAGTCCGGAGCTACCTCTGTCCGGAGCTACCTCTGTCCGGAGCTACCTCTCTGTCCTGAGCTACCTCTCTGTCCTGAGCTACCTCTCTGTCCTGAGCTACCTCTCTGTCCTGAGCTGTCTCCTCTATCTAGGGGGGACCTTTGTGAAGGTTCCTAGACCAGGGTCGCCACTCAAAGGACGCTAACGAGGGGGACAAAGACAATGGTGGAGTGGTGTCCTCGTCCTGCGCCGGAGCCGCCACCGCGGACAGATGCCCACCCAGACCCTCCTCTTGAGTTTTAGGGGTGCGTTCGGAGTCCGCACCTCAGGAGGGGGGTACTGTAACGTCCTGACCAGAGTTCTTATATGTTTTGCTTGTTTAGTGTTGGTCAGGACGTGAGCTGGGTGGGAATTCTATGTTGTGTGTCTAGTTTGTCTGTTTCTGTGTCCAGCCTAATATGGTTCTCAATCAGAGGCAGCTGTCAATCGTTGTCCCTGATTGAGAATCATATATAGGAGGCTTGTTTTGTGTTGGGATTTTGTGGGTGATTGTTTCCTGTCTCTGTGTTTTGTCTGCACCAGATATGCCTGTCTCGGTTTTCACATTTGTTATTTTGTTACTTTGTTACCGTGTAACAAACAAAGTGTTACCGTTTATTCGTCTATTAAACATGTTGAACACTAGCCGCGCTGCATTTTGGTTCTCTCCTTCATCCCAGGAAGAAAACCATGACACAGTACATAGTAGGTATGACACAGTACATAGTAGGTATGACACACAGCAGGTGTGATACACAGCAGGTATGATACACAGCAGGTATGATACACAACAGGTATGACAGTAGCAGGTATGATACAGTACATAGCAGGTATGATACAGAGCAGGGATCTGACATATAGCAGGTATGACACAGTACATAGCAGGTATGACACATTGCAGGTATGATACACAGCAGGTTTGATACACAGCAGGTAATATATGTAGCAGGTATGATACACAGCAGGTAATATAGGTAGCAGGTATGATACACAGCAGGTAATATAGGTAGCAGGTATGATACACAGCGGGTAATATAGGTAGCAGGTATGATACACAGCAGGTAATATAGGTAGCAGGTATGATACACAGCAGGTAATATATGTAGCAGGTATGATACACAGCAGGTAATATAGGTAGCAGGTATGATACACAGCAGGTAATATAGGTAGCAGGTATGATACACAGCAGGTAATATAGGTAGCAGGTATGATACAGGTACATTGAGATTCAGACATGCGGGTGCACAAGTCATCAATCAAATACTGTATATACACTATGCATACAAAAGTATGTGGACACCCCTTCAAATTAGTAGATTCTGCTATTTCAGCCACACCCGTTGCTGACAGGTGTATAAAATTGAGCACACAGCCAAGCAATCTCCATAGACAAACATTGGCAGTAGAATGGCCTTACTAAAGAGCTCAGTGACTTTCAACGTGGCACCGTCATAGGATGCCACCTTTCCAACAAGTCAGTTCTTCAAATTTCTGCCCAGCTAGAGCTGCCCCGGTCAACTGTAAGCCCTGTTATTGTGAAGTGGAAATGTCTAGGAGCAACAACAGCTCAGCCACGAAGTGGTAGGCCACACAAGCTCACAGAACGGGACTGGCGAGTGCTGAAGTACGTAGCACGTAAAAATCATCTGTCCTCGGTTGCAACACTCACTACCGAGTTCCAAACTGCCTCTGGAAGCAAGGTCAGCACAATAACTGTTTGTCGGGAGCTTCAGAAAAAGGGTTTCCGTGGCCGAGCAGCCGCACACAAGCCTAAGATCACCAGGCGCATTGCCAAGCGTCGGCTGGAGTGGTGTAAAGCTCGCCGAAATTTGACTCTGGAGCAGTAGAAACGTGTTCTCTGGAGTGATGAATCACGTTTCACCATCTGGCAGACCGACGGACGAATCTGGGTTTGGCGAATGCCAGGAAAACGCTATCTGCCCCAATGCATAGTGCCAACTGTAAAGTTAGGTGGAGGAGGAATAATGGTCTGGGGCTGTTTTTCATGGTTCGGGCTAGGCCCCTTACTTTCAGTGAAGGGAAATCAACGCTACAGCATACAATGACATTCTAGACGATTCTGTGCTTCCACCTTTGTGGCAACAGTTTGGGGAAGGCCCCTTTCCTGTTTCAGCATGACAATGCCCCTGTGCACAAAGCGAGGTCCATACAGACACTGATTGTCGAGATCGGTGTGGAGGAACTTGACTGGCCTGCACAGAGCCCTGACCTCAACCCCATCAAACACCTTTGGGATGAATTGGAACGCCGACTGCGAGCCAGGACTAATCGCCCAACATCAGTGCCCGACCTCACTAATGCTTTTGTGGCTGAATGGAAGCATGTCCCCGTATTAATGTTCCAACATCTAGTGGAAAGCCTTCCCAGAAGAGTGGAGGCTGTTATAGCAGCACAGGGGGGAACCAACTCCATATTAATGCCCATGATTTTGGAATGAGATGTTTGACGAGCAGGTGTCCACATACTTCTGGTCATGCAGTGTATTTTGACTTACTGCAGTGAGTCAAAACTGAATTTTATTGTCAGCTCTACAAGAGAAAACATACAGCTGTTTTCTAGTGTCTCTAGACAGACAGGGCTTATATTTTACAGATATAACTGTATATAACAGTAAGTAAACAACAACCAAGCAAATACATTTCACCTAAATAGTATAACAATACCTGCCACTTTCCAGACGCTATTATCCAAAGCAATTGGGTATTTCTCTGATTACCAGTATCTCTGACAGGATTGATTGGGTATCTCTCTGATTACCAGTATCTCTGACAGGATTGATTGGGTATCTCTCTGATTAACAGTATCTCTGACAGGATTGATTGGGTATCTCTCTGATTACCAGTATCTCTGACAGGATTGATTGGGTATCTCTCTGATTACCAGTATCTCTGACAGGATTGATTGGGTATCTCTCTGATTACCAGTATCTCTGACAGGATTGATTGGGTATCTCTCTGATTACCAGTATCTCTGACAGGATTGATTGGGTATCTCTCTGATTACCAGTATCTCTGACAGGATTGATTGGGTATCTCTCTGATTAACAGTATCTCTGACAGGATTGATTGGGTATCTCTCTGATTACAGGATTGATTGGGTATCTCTCTGATTACAGTATCTCTGACCAGATTGATTTTTGTCTTACTGAGATTTACTGTCAGGGCCCAAGTCTGACAGAATCAGTGCAGAAGATCTAGATGCTGCTGTAGGCCCTCCTTGGTTGGGGACAGAAGCACCAGATCATCAGCAAACAGTAGACATTTGACTTTAGATTCTAGTAGGGTGAGGCTGGGTGATGCAGACTGTTCAAGTGCCCTCGCCAATTTATTATATATATGTTGAAGAGGGTGGGGCTCAAGCTGCATCCCTGTCTCACCCCACGGCTCTGAGGAAGGAGATGTGTGTTTATTGCCAATTTTAACTGCACACTTGTTGCTTGTGAACATTGATTTTATAATATTGTATGTTTTCCCCCCAACTCCACTTCCCATCAATTTGTATAGCAGACCCACATGCCAAATTAAGTTAAAGGCTTTTTTGAAAATCAACAAAGCATGAGAAGACTTTGCCTTTGTTTTGGTTTGTTTATCAATTAGGATGTGTACTTGGTCTGTCATATGGTATTTTGGTAAGAATTTGACAAGTCTGCTTTCTCTCTCTCTCTCTCTCTCTCTCTCTATTCCTATCTATCTCATTATCGTTCCCTCTCTCTCTGTTTCTCTCTCACTCACGATCGTTACCTCTCTCTGTTCCTCTCTCTCTCTCTCTATTCCTATTGTCATGACGTGGCCCTCTTTGGATATAGCAAGCACCAACTCTCTCTCTCTCACCACCTCTCTCTTCCCCCTACACCCAGACTCTGTTATCTCAGGTCGTAAATTCCTGGAGGAGACTCTCTTCCCGCCCCGGCCATGCAGTATAGAGAGAGGGTTCACAGTAGAACAAAGGAACTTCTTCTACATCACAGAACTTGAGAACTGAACAATATCCATGTTTTGGAGAATGTGTAAACGGTCGGTGGAGAATCCAGCTACGACCGGTCCATTTTGTCTAATGTTTGTGACCTCATGAGAGACAATACAACCACATTACCATAACTCTGTCTATACAAGAGTCTCCGTTATGAGATTTGCATCTAATTATTGTATAAAATGAATGAGTAAAGATGAAACTATTTGTGAAATTATGTAATGTGATTTTAAACTGTTTAATGAAAGAGAATCCAATTCCCTTTAAAGTTTCACTAAGTCATTGGCCCGCCCCCATGAGCACAGACATCGATCTGGCGTCATGGGACAGCCTTTTTTACTGTGCCGAATAAAACCCCCACCTGGAGAAATCATCTTCAGACCATGCGTACCTCGATTACCGAGAGGCCTAAGGTTTGAGTAGAGACCATGCATTCCTCGGTTGTTGAATTCCTAACCAAACCACGTGGAGCATTGGCTACACTGGTGGAAATGGTTCAACTCTGAGACTATCGATACCGACAGAATAAGAGCAAATCTTCGATACTAATTACTAGTCTGCAGCTAGAATTTATGGTGACTGAATGCGAAGACCGACAACCGCCGAAACATCTATACTATAAGATCATTTCTGAATGGGACTCTGAAGTATCCATTCTAACCGCGAAAGACTCCAGGGACGCAAAGAGAAGTTCAGATGAACTTTCCAACAGAAAGACGGATGATTCCAACAGAGATCATGACGACACACTGAGCATAAATATATAGATTGATTGCAATTATTCCCAAATGAGTGAGCGTTCATGTGCAAAGGATTAGCATTTAAATTATTATAATTATCAACTGTGTAGTGTCTTTTGTCTTTCGCGCCCTTCTCAGTCCCGTTGTCTACCAAGCCGTCATACCGGTTTAGCCCACTAGGGCACATCCACTATCATTTCCTTGTAACCATATCTACTGTTTGTTTGTTTGTTATGCATTTCTGTGATTATTTAGTTAGTTAGTAAATAAATGATTAAGACAATTGATGTATGGATGATTCATAGTGAAGGCTGGGTTCGTGCAGATAACCAACAATTTACGACGTTTGGAATGAGACTAACGTGAGGTAAAGAATAATTCATTCATTAGAAGACTAATTGATCAGATATTAAAATATCTGAAAAGTTATATTAGGAAAATTATAACTTTGTAATCTGAAGATTTTCGCTATGCCCAACTTCCTAGTTAATTACATTTACATGATTAGTTTAATCACGTCATAATAATTACAGAGAATTGATTTGATAAAATAACAGTCTTCACTTTAATGATGCCAAAGACACAACACTATCTCTCTCATTATCGTTCCCTCTCTCTCATTATCGTTCCCTCTCTATGTTCCTCTCTCTTTCTGTCTACCCCCTCATTTTGTCCCTCCCTCCCTCCCTCCCTCCCTCCCTCCCTCCCTCCCTCCCTTCACAGCAGGTTGAATGGTTCATTGCCAACCTCGCTTGTACTAACAGACCAAATTACCATTATAGTGCGTTACTTTTAACCAGAGAGGGCACAGAGCTCTGGTTAAAAGTAGTGCACTGTAAAAGGTCTAGGGCGCCATTTGGGATGTCACTCTAGAGTGGATGGTCACCTGTCAGTATCAGTACGAGAGGGGATGTCACGCCAGGCTGTCTCATCGATTCCCTCAATACGTTGGCAGAAAGGTGTTTAGGAGGCTCGTTGAGGCAAATTGAAGCTGTCAAATCCCGAGTCAGCTTCTAGCAGCTGCTATGTAGTCAACAGGCAACACAGTCAACAGAGCTGGGCTCTGGTCAACAGTAGTGCACTATACAGGGAATAGGGACCATATGTCTCTGGTCAACAGTAGTGCACTATACAGGGAATAGGGACCATATGGCTCTGGTCAACAGTAGTGCACTATACAGGGAATAGGGACCATATGGCTCTGGTCAACAGTAGTGCACTATACAGGGAATAGGGACCATATGGCTCTGGTCAACAGTAGTGCACTATACAGGGAATAGGGACCATATGGCTCTGGTCAACAGTAGTGCACTACACAGGGAATAGAGACCATATGTCTCTGGTCAACAGTAGTGCACTATACAGGGAATAGGGACCATATGGCTCTGGTCAACAGTAGTGCACTATACAGGGAATAGGGACCATATGTCTCTGGTCAACAGTAGTGCACTACACAGGGAATAGGGACCATATGGCTCTGGTCAACAGTAGTGCACTATACAGGGAATAGAGACCATATGGCTCTGGTCAACAGTAGTGCACTACACAGGGAATAGGGACCATATGGCTCTGGTCAACAGTAGTGCACTACACAGGGAATAGGGACCATATGTCTCTGGTCAACAGTAGTGCACTATACAGGGAATAGAGACCATATGGCTCTGGTCAACAGTAGTGCACTATACAGGGAATAGGGACCATATGGCTCTGGTCAACAGTAGTGCACTATACAGGGAATAGGGACCATATGTCTCTGGTCAACAGTAGTGCACTATACAGGGAATAGGGACCATATGTCTCTGGTCAACAGTAGTGCACTACACAGGGAATAGGGACCATATGGCTCTGGTCAACAGTAGTGCACTATACAGGGAATAGGGACCATATGTCTCTGGTCAACAGTAGTGCACTATACAGGGAATAGGGACCATATGGCTCTGGTCAACAGTAGTGCACTATACAGGGAATAGGGACCATATGGCTCTGGTCAACAGTAGTGCACTATACAGGGAATAGGGACCATATGTCTCTGGTCAACAGTAGTGCACTATACAGGGAATAGGGACCATATGGCTCTGGTCAACAGTAGTGCACTATACAGGGAATAGGGACCATATGGCTCTGGTCAACAGTAGTGCACTACACAGGGAATAGGGACCATATGGCTCTGGTCAACAGTAGTGCACTATACAGGGAATAGGGACCATATGGCTCTGGTCAACAGTAGTGCACTACACAGGGAATAGGGACCATATGGCTCTGGTCAACAGTAGTGCACTACACAGGGAATAGGGACCATATGGCTCTGGTCAACAGTAGTGCACTACACAGGGAATAGGGACCATATGGCTCTGGTCAACAGTAGTGCACTACACAGGGAATAGGGACCATATGGCTCTGGTCAACAGTAGTGCACTATACAGGGAATAGAGACCATATGGCTCTCGTCAACAGTAGTGCACTACACAGGGAATAGGGACCATATGGCTCTGGTCAACAGTAGTGCACTATACAGGGAATAGGGACCATATGGCTCTGGTCAACAGTAGTGCACTATACAGGGAATAGGGACCATATGTCTCTGGTCAACAGTAGTGCACTACACAGGGAATAGGGACCATATGGCTCTGGTCAACAGTAGTGCACTATACAGGGAATAGGGACCATATGTCTCTGGTCAACAGTAGTGCACTACACAGGGAATAGAGACCATATGTCTCTGGTCAACAGTAGTGCACTATACAGGGAATAGAGACCATATGTCTCTGGTCAACAGTAGTGCACTATACAGGGAATAGAGACCATATGGCTCTGGTCAACAGTAGTGCACTATACAGGGAATAGGGACCATATGGCTCTGGTCAACAGTAGTGCACTATACAGGGAATAGGGACCATATGTCTCTGGTCAACAGTAGTGCACTACACAGGGAATAGAGACCATATGGCTCTGGTCAACAGTAGTGCACTATACAGGGAATAGGGACCATATGGCTCTGGTCAACAGTAGTGCACTATACAGGGAATAGGGACCATATGTCTCTGGTCAACAGTAGTGCACTATACAGGGAATAGGGACCATATGGCTCTGGTCAACAGTAGTGCACTACACAGGGAATAGGGACCATATGGCTCTGGTCAACAGTAGTGCACTATACAGGGAATAGGGACCATATGGCTCTGGTCAACAGTAGTGCACTATACAGGGAATAGGGACCATATGGCTCTGGTCAACAGTAGTGCACTATACAGGGAATAGGGACCATATGGCTCTGGTCAACAGTAGTGCACTATACAGGGAATAGGGACCATATGGCTCTGGTCAACAGTAGTGCACTACACAGGGAATAGGGACCATATGGCTCTGGTCAACAGTAGTGCACTATACAGGGAATAGGGACCATATGGCTCTGGTCAACAGTAGTGCACTACACAGGGAATAGGGACCATATGGCTCTGGTCAACAGTAGTGCACTATACAGGGAATAGGGACCATATGGCTCTGGTCAACAGTAGTGCACTATACAGGGAATAGGGACCATATGGCTCTGGTCAACAGTAGTGCACTACACAGGGAATAGGGACCATATGGCTCTGGTCAACAGTAGTGCACTACACAGGGAATAGAGACCATATGTCTCTGGTCAACAGTAGTGCACTATACAGGGAATAGGGACCATATGGCTCTGGTCAACAGTAGTGCACTATACAGGGAATAGAGACCATATGTCTCTGGTCAACAGTAGTGCACTATACAGGGAATAGGGACCATATGGCTCTGGTCAACAGTAGTGCACTATACAGGGAATAGGGACCATATGGCTCTGGTCAACAGTAGTGCACTATACAGGGAATAGGGACCATATGGCTCTGGTCAACAGTAGTGCACTATACAGGGAATAGAGACCATATGTCTCTGGTCAACAGTAGTGCACTACACAGGGAATAGGGACCATATGTCTCTGGTCAACAGTAGTGCACTATACAGGGAATAGGGACCATATGGCTCTGGTCAACAGTAGTGCACTATACAGGGAATAGGGACCATATGGCTCTGGTCAACAGTAGTGCACTATACAGGGAATAGGGACCATATGGCTCTGGTCAACACTACAGTGCCTTCAGAAAGTATTCAGACCCCTTGACCTTTTCCACATTTTGTTATGTTACAAAATTAGATTAAATTGATTAAATTTTTTTTCAACAATCTACACAAAATACTCTGTAATGTCAAAGTGGAAGAAAAATGTGTACAAAAATTCATGAAAAATAAAACACCAATATATCTTGATTAGATAAGTATTCAACTCCCTCAGTTAATACATGGTAGAATCACCTTTGACATACTGGTGCTACTATACTGGTGCTACTGTATTGTAGCTACTGTACTGGTTCTACTGTACTGGTTCTACTGTACTGGTTCTACTGTACTGGTGCTACTGTACTGGTGCTACTATACTGGTGCTACTATACTGGTGGTACTGTACTGGTTCTACTGTACTGGTTCTACTGTACTGGTGCTACTGTATTGTACTGGTGCTACTGTACTGTACTGGTGCTACTGTACTATACTGGTGCTACTATACTGTACTGGTGCTACTATACTGTACTGGTGCTACTGTACTGTACTGGTGCTACTATACTGTACTGGACGTCACTTCCTGTTGAATTTGCAGACGTGTTGCTGTGCGTTTTGTTGCTGTGCGTTTTGCTGCCAACTTTACTTTGCTAGCTGACAACTTTACGTTTTGTTTTTTTTTCTTTTTAATTACCGTTTATATTTTTAGTTTTTCCATCGCAACTTTTTTCCCTCATTCAACTTTTTCACTCCGGACGCTTTATCTGGACATGGTTCGTCAGCACCTTCAACAGCCGAAGCTAAGTAGTAACATTAACATGATGTCTTCTAATTGCAGTCGCTGTACTCATAATATACAGGAGAACGATCGCCTTACGGCGAGGATAGCTGTGCTACAAGCTTCAGACGCAATCGTTAGGCAAGGGTAATTTCAGTGTAGGAAAGGAAGAAACAGCGTCTGTGCCACCAGTAAGTACAGATAGTAACGTTAGTATAAACCCCCCGCACAGTCCCCGCAGCCGGACAACTTTCTCATGGCTTCTGGAGGGAAATGCTGTTGGAATGCTCAACTGGTGTCGCTCATTCAGCCGACAGAAACTTTCAACCGGTTCTCCCCATTATGTAGCGAGTCGGAGGCTGAGTCTTCTCTTGTCTCTACTCCTCCCGCTACGGGGTCTGAGACGCCGAAGGCTCCAACCATTAGCTCTGACAAATTGAAAACCCTAGTCATTGGCGACTCCATTACCCGCAGTATTAGACTTAAAACGAATCACCCAGCGATCATACACTGTTTACCAGGGGGCAGGGCTACCGACGTTAAGGCTAATCTAAAGATGGTGCTGGCTAAAGCTAAATCTGGCGAGTGTAGAGAGTATAGAGATATTGTTATCCACGTCGGCACCAACGATGTTAGGATGAAACAGTCAGAGGTCACCAAGTGCAACATAGCTTCAGCGTGTAAATCAGCTAGAAAGATGTGTCGGCATCGAGTAATTGTCTCTGGCCCCCTCCCAGTTAGGGGGAGTGACGAGCTCTACAGCAGAGTTTCACAACTCAATCGCTGGTTGAAAACTGTTTTCTGCCCCTCCCAAAAGATAGAATTTGTAGATAATTGGCCCTCTTTCTGGGACTCACCCACAAACAGGACCAAGCCTGACCTGCTGAGGAGTGACAGACTCCATCCTAGCTGGAGGGGTGCTCTCATCTTATCTACCAACATAGATAGGGCTCTAACTCCTCTAGCCCCACAATGAAATAGGGTGCAGGCCAGGCAGCAGGCTGTTAGCCAACCTGCCAGCTTAGTGGAGTCTGCCAATAGCACAGTCAGTGTAGTCAGCTCAGCCATACCCATTGAGACTGTGTCTGTGCCTCGACCTAGGTTGGGCAAAACTAAACATGGCGGTGTTCGCCTTAGCAATCTTATTAGGATAAAGACCTCCTCCATTCCTGCCATTATTGAAAGAGATCGTGATACCTCACATCTCAAAATAGGGTTACTTAATGTTAGATCCCTCACTTCAAAGGCAGTCATAGTCAATGAACTAATCACTGATCATAATCTTGATGTGATTGGCCTGACTGAAACATGGCTTAAGCCTGATGAATTTACTGTGTTAAATGAGGCCTCACCTCCTGGTTACACTAGTGACCATATCCCCCGTGCATCCCGCAAAGGCGGAGGTGTTGCTAACATTTACGATAGCAAATTTCAATTTACAAAAAAAAAAAATGACGTTTTCGTCTTTTGAGCTTCTAGTCATGAAATCTATGCAGCCTACTCAATCACTTTTTATAGCTACTGTTTACAGGCCTCCTGGGCCATATACAGCGTTCCTCTCTGAGTTCCCTGAATTCCTATCAGACCTTGTAGTCATAGCAGATCATATTCTAATTTTTGGTGATTTTAATATTCATATGGAGAAGTCCACAGACCCACTCCAAAAGTCTTTCGGAGCCATCATCGACTCAGTGGGTTTTGTCCAACATGTCTCTGGACCTACTCACTGCCACAGTCATACTCTGGACCTAGTTTTGTCCCATGGAATAAATGTTGTAGATCTTAATGTTTTTCCACATAATCCTGGACTATCGGACCACCATTTTATTACGTTTGCAATCGCAACAAATAATCTGCTCAGACCCCAACCAATGAGCATCAAAAGTCGTGCTATAAATTCTCAGACAACACAAAAATTCCTTGATGCCCTTCCAGACTCCTTCTGCCTACCCAAGGACGTCAGAGGACAAAAATCAGTTAACCACTTAACTGAGGAACTCAATTTAACCTTGCGCAATACCCTAGATGCAGTTGCACCCCTAAAAACGAAAAACATTTGTCATAAGAAACTAGCTCCCTGGTATACAGAAAATACCCGAGCTTTGAAGCAAGCTTCCAGGAAATTGGAACGGAAATGGCGCCACACCAAACTGGAAGTCTTCCGACTAGCTTGGAAAGACAGTACCGTGCAGTACCGAAGAGCCCTCACTGCTGCTCGATCATCCTACTTTTCCAACTTAATCGAGGAAAATAAGAACAATCCAAAATTTCTTTTTGATACTGTTGCAAAGCTAACTAAAAAGCAGCATTCCCCAAGAGAGGATGGCTTTCACTTCAGCAGTAATAAATTCATGAACTTCTTTGAGGAAAAGATCATGACCATTAGAAAGCAAATTACGGACTCCTCTTTGAATCTGCGTATTCCTCCAGGGTTTAGCTGTCCTGGATCTGCACAGCTCTGCCAGGGCCTGGGATCGGGAGAGACACTTAAGTGTTTTAGTACTATATCTCTTGACACAATGATGAAAATGATCATGGCCTCTAAACCTTCAAGCTGCATACTGGATCCTATTCCTACTAAACTACTGAAAGAGCTGCTTCCTGTGCTTGGCCCTCCTATGTTGAACATAATAAACAGCTCTCTATCCACCGGATGTGTACCAAACTCACTAAAAGTGGCAGTGATAAAGCCTCTCTTGAAAAAGCCAAACCTTGACCCGGAAAATAAAAAACTATCGGCCTATATCGAATCTTCCATTCCTCTCAAATTTTTTTGAAAAAGCTGTTGCGCAGCAACTCACTGCCTTTCTGAAGACAAACAATGTATACGAAATGCTTCAGTCTGGTTTTAGACCCCATCATAGCACTGAGACTGCACTTGTGAAGGTGGTAAATGACCTTTTAATGGCGTCAGACCGAGGTTCTGCATCTGTCCTCGTGCTACTAGACCTTAGTGCTGCCTTTGACACCATCGATCACCACATTCTTTTGGAGAGACTGGAAACCCAAATTGGTCTACACGGACCAGTTCTGGCCTGGTTTAGATCTTACCTGTCGGAAAGATATCAGTTTGTCTCTGTGAATGGTTTGTCCTCTGACAAATCAACTGTACATTTCGGTGTTCCTCAAGGTTCCGTTTTAGGACCACTATTGTTTTCACTATATATTTTACCTCTTGGGGATGTTATTCGAAAACATAATGTTAACTTTCACTGCTATGCGGATGACACACAGCTGTACATTTCAATGAAACATGGTGAAGCCCCAAAATTGCCCTCGCTAGAAGCCTGTGTTTCAGACATAAGGAAGTGGATGGCTGAAAACTTTCTACTTTTAAACTCGGACAAAACAGAGATGCTTGTTCTAGGTCCCAAGAAACAAAGAGATCTTCTGTTAAATCTGACAATTCATCTTGATGGTTGTAAAGTCGTCTCAAATAAAACTGTGAAGGACCTCGGCGTTACTCTTGACCCTGATCTCTCTTTTGACGAGCATATCAAGACTGTTTCAAGGACAGCTTTTTTCCATCTACGTAACATTGCAAAAATCAGAAATTTTCTGTCCAAAAATTATGCAGAAAAATTAATCCATGCATTTGTTACTTCTAGGTTAGACTACTGCAATGCTCTACTTTCCGGCTACCCGAATAAAGCACTAAATAAACTTCAGTTAGTGCTAAATACGGCTGCTAGAATCCTGACTAGAACCAAGAAATTTGATCATATTACTCCAGTGCTAGCTTCCCTACACTGGCTTCCTGTTAAGGCAAGGGCTGATTTCAAGGTTTTACTGTTAACCTATAAAGCGTTACATGGGCTTGCTCCTACCTATCTTTCCGAGTTGGTCCTACCGTACATACCAATACGTACGCTACGGTCACAAGACGCAGGCCTCCTAATTGTCCCTAGAATTTCTAAGCAAACAGCGGGAGGCAGGGCTTTCTCCTATAGATCTCCATTTTTATGGAACAGTCTGCCTACCCATGTGAGAGACGCAGACTCGGTCTCAACCTTTAAGTCTTTACTGAAGACTTATCTCTTCAGTAGGTCATATGATTGAGTGTAGTCTGGCCCAGGAGTGTGAAGGTGAACGGAAAGGCTCTGGAGCAACGAACCGCCCTTGCTGTCTCTGCCTGGCCGGTTCCCCTCTCTCCACTGGGATTCTCTGCCTCTAACCCTATTACAGGGGCTGAGTCACTGGCTTACTGGTGCTCTTTCATGCCGTCCCTAGGAGGGGTGCGTCACTTGAGTGGGTTGAGTTACTGACGTGATCTTCCTGTCTGGGTTGGCGCCCCCCCCCCTGTGCTGTGGTGGAGATCTTTGTTGGCTATACTCGGCCTTGTCTCAGGATTGTAAGTTGGTGGTTGAAGATATCCCTCTAGTGGTGCGGGGGCTGTGCTTTGGCAAAGTGGGTGGGGTTATATCCTTCCTGTTTGGCCCTGTCCGGGGGTATCTTCGGATGGGGCCACAGTGTCTCCTGACCGCTCCTGTCTCAGCCTCCAGTATTTATGCTGCAGTAGTTTGTGTCAGGGGGCTAGGGTCAGTTGGTTATACCTGGAGTACTTCTCCTGTCTTATCCAGTGTCCTGTGTGAATTTAAGTATGCTCTCTCTAATTCTCTCGTTCTCTCTTTCTTTCTCTCTCTCGGAGAACCTGAGCCCTAGGACCATACGTCAGGACTACCGGGCATGATGACTCCTTGCTGTCCCCAGTCCGCCTGGCCTTGCTGCTATTCCAGTTTCAACTGTTCTGCCTGCGGTTACGGAACCCCTACCTGTCCCAGACCTGCTGTTTTCAACTCTTAATGATCGGCTATGAAAAGCCAACTGAGATTTATTCCTGATTATTATTTGACCATGCTTGTCATTTATGAACATTTTGAAAATCTTGGCTCTCTCTAATTTTCTCCTTCTCTCTTTCTTTCTCTCGGAGGACCTGAGCCCTAGGACCATACGTCGGGACTACCGGGCGTGGTGACTCCTTGCTGTCCCCAGTCCGCCTGGCCTTGCTGCTATTCCAGTTTCAACTGTTCTGCCTGCGGTTATGGAACCGCCACCTGTCCCAGACCTGTTGTTTTTCAACTCTTAATGATCGGCTATGAAAAGCCAACTGAAAATTATTCATGATTATTATTTGACCATGCTTGTCACTTATGAACATTTTTGAACATCTTGGCATAGTTCTGTTATAATCTCCACCCGGCACAGCCAGAAGAGGACTGGCCACCCCTCATAGCCTGGTTCCTCTCTAGGTTTCTTCCTAGGTTTTGGCCTTTCTAGGGAGTTTTTCCTAGCCACCGTGCTTCTACACCTGCATTACTAGCTGTTTGGGGTTTTAGGCTGGGTTTCTGTACAGCACTTCGAGATATTAGCTGATGTACGAAGGGCTATATAAAATAAACTTGATTGATTGATTGATACTGTACTGGTGCTACTATACTGTACTGTACTGGTGCTACTATACTGGTGCTACTGTACTGTACTGTACTGGTGCTACTATACTGGTGCTACTATACTGTACTGTACTGGTGCTACTATACTGGTGCTACTGTACTGTACTATACTGGTGCTACTATACTGGTGCTACTATACTGGTGCTACTGTACTGTACTGGTGCTACTATACTATACTGGTGCTACTGTACTGTACTGGTGCTACTGTACTGGTGCTACTATACTGTACTGTACTGGTGCTACTATACTGGTGCTACTGTACTGTACTGTACTGGTGCTACTATACTGGTGCTACTATACTGGTGCTACTGTACTGTACTGGTGCTACTATACTATACTGGTGCTACTGTACTGTACTGGTGCTACTGTACTGTACTGGTGCTACTGTACAGGTGCTACTGTACTGGTGCTACTGTACTGGTGCTACTGTACTGTACTGGTGCTACTGTACTATACTGGTGCTACTGTACTGTACTGGTGCTACTGTACTGCACTGGTGCTACTATACTGGTGCTACTGTACTGGTGCTACTGTGCTGGTGCTACTGTACTGTACTGGTGCTACTGTACTGTACTGGTGCTACTATACTGGTGCTACTATACTGGTGCTACTGTACTGTACTGGTGCTACTGTACTGTAGCTACTGTACTATACTGGTGCTACTGTACTGGTGCTACTGTACTGGTGCTACTGTACTGTACTGGTGCTACTGTACTATACTGGTGCTACTGTACTAAACTGGTGCTACTGTACTGTACTGGTGCTACTGTACTATACTGGTGCTATCATACTGGTGCTACTGTACTGTACTATACTGGTGCTACTGTACTATACTGGTGCTACTGTACTGTACTGGTGCTACTGTACTATACTGGTGCTACTGTACTATACTGGTGCTATCATACTGGTGCTACTGTACTGTACTATACTGGTGCTACTGTACTGTACTGGTGCTACTGTACTGTACTGGTGCTACTGTACTGTACTATACTGGTGCTACTGTACTGTACTGGTGCTACTGTACTGTACTGGTGCTACTGTACTATACTGGTGCTACTGTATTATACTGGTGCTACTGTACTGTACTGGTGCTACTGTACTATACTGGTGCTACTGTACTGTACTGGTGCTACTGTACTATACTGGTGCTACTGTACTATACTGGCGCTACTGTACTATACTGGTGCTACTGTACTGTACTATACTGGTGCTATCATACTGGTGCTACTGTACTATACTGGTGCTATCATACTGGTGCTACTGTACTATACTGGTGCTACTGTACTGTACTGGTGCTACTGTACTGTACTGGTGCTATCATACTGGTGCTACTGTACTATACTGGTGCTACTGTACTATACTGGTGCTACTGTACTATACTGGTGCTATCATACTGGTGCTACTGTACTATACTGGTGCTACTGTACTGTACTGGTGCTACTGTACTATACTGGTGCTATCATACTGGTGCTACTGTACTGGTGTGTTTCTTTATACTGTATGGAGATGAGGGTGATAAACTGGAGGTGTGGGTGATGAACTGGAGGTGTGGATGATAAACTGGAGGTGTGGGTGATAAACTGTAGATGTGGGTGATAAACTGTAGGTGTGGGTGATAAACTGTAGGTGTGGGTGATAAACTGTAGGTGTGGGTGATAAACTGGAGATGTGGGTGATAAACTGGAGGTGTGGGTGATAAACTGGAGATGTGGGTGATAAACTGGAGATGTGGGTGATAAACTGGAGATGTGGGGTGATAAACTGGAGGTGTGGGTGATAAACTGGAGGTGTGGGTGATAAACTGGAGGTGTGGGTGATAAACTGGAGATGTGGGTGATAAACTGGAGGTGTGGGTGATAAACTGGAGGTGTGGGTGATAAACTGGAGATGTGGGTGATAAACTGGAGGTGTGGGTGATAAACTGGAGATGTGGGTGATAAACTGGAGGTGTGGGTGATAAACTGGAGGTGTGGGTGATAAACTGGAGATGTGGGTGATAAACTGGAGATGTGGGTGATAAACTGGAGATGTGGGTGATAAACTGGAGATGTGGGTGATAAACTGGAGATGTGGGTGATAAACTGGAGATGTGGGGTGATAAACTGGAGGTGTGGGTGATAAACTGGAGGTGTGGGTGATAAACTGGAGGTGTGGGTGATAAACTGGAGATGTGGGTGATAAACTGGAGGTGTGGGTGATAAACTGGAGGTGTGGGTGATAAACTGGAGATGTGGGTGATAAACTGGAGGTGTGGGTGATAAACTGGAGGTGTGGGTGATAAACTGGAGATGTGGGTGATAAACTGGAGGTGTGGGTGATAAACGGGAGGTGTGGGTGATAAACTGGAGATGTGGGTGATAAACTGGAGGTGTGGGTGATAAACTGGAGATGTGGGGTGATAAACTGGAGATGTGGGTGATAAACTGATGTGGACCATTTACCAAGATGTGCTTTAAGGAAAATGACATTCAGATTTGACACCGTAGCCAATTAGCAAACCCCACTGGGCACAGACGTCTATTCCACGTTGATTCAACCAACGTGTACCCAGTGGGAAAGCTCTGAGGATGAACGTGTTGTGTTTCTATAGAGAGGTCAGAGTAGGGGATCTGTTGTGTCGTGTACCCAGTAGGAAAGAGGATGAACGGGTTGTGTTTCTATAGAGAGGTCAGAGTAGGGGGTCTGTTGTGTCGTGTACCCAGTAGGAAAGAGGATGAACGTGTTGTGTTTCTATAGAGAGGTCAGAGTAGGGGGTCTGTTGTGTCGTGTACCCAGTAGGAAAGAGGATGAACGAGTTGTGTTTCTATAGAGAGGTCAGAGTAGGGGGTCTGTTGTATCACACTATATCTGCATCCCAAATGGCCCTGCATCCCTATTCCCTTTATAGTGCACTACTTTTGACCAGGGCCCATAGGGCTACACAGGGAATAGGGTGTCATTAGGGATACAGCCAACCACCACACCCACTCTGCCTCACTTAAAAGGCATTCACTTTGCCTCAGAGGAGTGAAGATGTGTTCAGGACAATCCCTGTCATCTGTTTCTATAACAGAGGGAATAGCTAATGCAAGCCCCCCACACACACCAAAAAGGCTTACAAAAGTCCCTGTAGCTACATGGGCGCTAACGTTCATTTGAATATCATTAATTCATCCCAGCTAGCCACCCCCCTGTGGGAGCTTCTACAGAGCTCCATTGATTCGGGGCTCGTCTTCATCACAAATTGAACAAGACAGTTGAAATGCAATGGCTGGTAATGTAGGTGTTGTACAGTGTTGTACCCTTGGATATTACAAAAGACCTTACAACCTCAGAGACCCCCCCCCCACCCCCCGTTAAAGTGCTGTGATTTAGACGTCGGTGCTGCTGCCTGCCTGAAGGCTGTCTGAGGGTCATTACGGTGTCTTGGAAGGGACAGAAAGCTGGTAGCACATTACGAGAGAGAAGCTACCATTTTCCACCTTGGAACGCTACACTGTAGCTTTGAACAAATGTTGAACGTATTGGCTCCTTGATCTGCCTTGAGAAAAAGACTGGTTTAACCTGTCATTTACTGACTAACTACACTGAACAGAAACAGAAACGCAGCATGTTAAGTGTTAATACTATGTTCCATGAGCTGAAATAAAAAGTACATTTCTCTCAAATGTTTACATCCCTGTTAGTGAGTATTTCTCCTTTGCCAAGATAATCCATCCACCTGACAGGTGTGGCATATCAAGAAGCTGATTAAACAGCTTGATCATTACACAGGTGCACCTTGTGCTGGGGACAATAAAAGGCCACTAAAATGTGCAGTTTTTTTCACACAATACACAAGGTGCAATCATTTAATGTTAATTTCTCTACCATAAGCCGCCTCCAACGTAGTTTTAGAGAATTTGCCAGTACGTCCAACCGGCCTCACAACCACAGACCACGTGTAACCACGCCTGCCCAGGACCTCCACATCCAGCTTCTTCACCTGCGGGATCATCTGAGACCAGCCACCCGGACAGCTGATGAAACTGACGAGTATTTATGTCTGTAATAAAGAGCTTTTGTGGAGAAAAACTCATGCTGATTGGCTGGGCCTGGCTCCCCACTGTGCCCTCCCAGGCCCACCCATAGCTGCGCCCCTGCCTAGTCATGTGAAATCCATAGACTGGGGCCTAATAAATGTATTTCAATTGACTGATTTCCTTATATGAACCATAACTCAAGTAAAATCGTTGAAATTGTTGCATGTTGCATTTATATTTGTGTTCAGTATAGATAGCCACTTCACGTTGCACAGACAGCATTAACAACTGTTGTGTAGAGGTTGATTTAGTGTGCATCCCAAATGACGCCTTGTTCACTACGTAGTGCACTACTTTAGACCAGAACCCTATGGGCCCCGGTCAACAGTTGTGCACTATATAGAACATAGTGTTCATTTGGGGATGCTTAAACATTCTAAAAGGTGCTTCCTGATTTAACATGGGGCCTCCAATTATGTTTTAACAATATGAAATAACCCTCTAATTTGACAGTAATTGTAGCCCCAGTTGAAAGTAATTCACTTAAATGATGAGTTCTCTTGTCTGAGGCTTTTAGGAAGAGTAAGACTGTAATCAGAAATTAATTTAGCTGCTTTTATTCTACAGTAATTTCCCTCTGGACCAATTATAGATCATTAACAGGCTGTTTCTTGTCCAATACGCGGGAGCCTAGCTGAAGCACGTCAACTGATGTGTATTACATCATCACCACGTCAACTGATGTGCATTACATCATCACCACGTCAACTGATGTGTATTACATCATCACCACGTCAACTGATGTGTATTACATCATCACCACGTCAACTGATGTGTATTACATCATCACCACGTCAGCTGATGTGCATTACATCATCACCACGTTAACTGATGTGTATTACATCATCACCACGTCAACTGATGTGCATTACATCATCACCACGTCAGCTGATGTGCATTACATCATCACCACGTTAACTGATGTGTATTACATCATCACCACGTCAACTGATGTGCATTACATTATCACCACGTCAACTGATGTGCATTACATCATCACCACGTCAGCTGATGTGCATTACATCATCACCACGTTAACTGATGTGTATTACATCATCACCACGTTAACTGATGTGCATTACATCATCACCACGTCAACTGATGTGCATTACATTATCACCACGTCAACTGATGTGTATTACATCATCACCACGTCAACTGATGTGCATTACATCATCACCACATCAACTGATGTGTATTACATTATCACCACGTCAACTGATGTGCATTACATCATCACCACGTCAACTGATGTGCATTACATCATCACCACGTCAGCTGATGTGCATTACATCATCACGTCAACTGATGTGCATTACATCATCACCACGTTAACTGATGTGCATTACATCATCACCACGTTAACTGATGTGTATTACATCATCACCACGTTAACTGATGTGTATTACATCATCACCACGTCAACTGATGTGCATTACATTATCACCACGTTAACTGATGTGCATTACATCATCACCACGTCAACTGATGTGCATTACATCATCACCACGTCAACTGATGTGTATTACATTATCACCACGTCAACTGATGTGCATTACATTATCACCACATCAACTGATGTGCATTACATCATCACCACGTCAGCTGATGTGCATTACATCATCACGTCAACTGATGTGCATTACATCATCACCACGTCAGCTGATGTGCATTACATCATCACGTCAACTGATGTGCATTACATCATCACCACGTTAACTGATGTGTATTACATCATCACCACGTTAACTGATGTGTATTACATTATCACCACGTCAGCTGATGTGCATTACATCATCACCACGTTAACTGATGTGCATTACATCATCACCACGTCAACTGATGTGCATTACATCATCACCACGTCAACTGATGTGCATTACATCATCACCACGTCAACTGATGTGCATTGTGCATCATCACCAAGTCAACTGATGTGCATTACATCATCACCACGTCAACTGATGTGCATTACATCATCACCACATCAACTGATGTGCATTACATCATCACCACGTTAAGATGTGCATTACATCATCACCACGTCAACTGATGTGTATTACATCATCACCACGTCAACTGATGTGCATTACATCATCACCACGTCAACTGATGTGCATGACATCATCACCAAGTCAACTGATGTGCATTACATCATCACCACGTCAACTGATGTGCATTACATCATCACCACGGCAAATAAATGTGAAATAAAATAAAATGGTTGATGGTAAAGCCAGCTTGTCATGGGGCCTAATTCTGTCTGATTCTGGGGGTTCATTGTCAGTACATAATGTTTTAGTCCTGAGGTAAATATCCCTGAAGTAGAGAACATCCCTACAAAGCAGCAGTGGTGTTGCTGTTTACAACATCTTCTAATGTGAGTCAGTGTAATGAATAAGCTCTGAGGAGCTCTTCCCTATATAGTGTACTACTATGGCACCCTATTCCCTATATAGTGTACTACTATGGCACCCTATTCCCTATATAGTGTAATACTATGGCACCCTATTCCCTATATAGTGTACTACTATGGCACCCTATTCCCTATATAGTGTAATACTATGGCACCCTATTCCCTATATAGTGTAATACTATGGCACCCTATTCCCTATATAGTGTACTACTATGAATAAATAGTGAATAGGATTTGAGACACAGACCAAGTCTACGGGACGTAAACAGTGTGCTGTGAGATGAGAGATGGCAGAGTACAGAGACACAGACCAAGTCTACGGGACGTAAACAGTGTGCTGCGAGATGAGAGATGGCAGAGTACAGCGACACAGACCAAGTCTACGGGACGTAAACAGTGTGCTGTGAGATGAGAGATGGCAGAGTACAGAGACACAGACCAAGTCTACGGGACGTAAACAGTGTGCTGTGAGATGAGAGATGGCAGAGTACAGAGACACAGACCAAGTCTACGGGACGTAAACAGTGTGCTGTGAGATGAGAGATGGCAGAGTACAGAGACACAGACCAAGTCTACGGGACGTAAACAGTGTGCTGTGAGATGAGAGATGGCAGAGTACAGAGACACAGACCAAGTCTACGGGACGTAAACAGTGTGCTGTGAGATGAGAGATGGCAGAGTACAGAGACACAGACCAAGTCTACGGGACGTAAACAGTGTGCTGTGAGATGAGAGATGGCAGAGTACAGAGACACAGACCAAGTCTACGGGACGTAAACAGTGTGCTGCGAGATGAGAGATGGCAGGGTACAGAGACACAGACCAAGTCTACGGGACGTAAACAGTGTGCTGTGAGATGAGAGATGGCAGAGTACAGAGACACAGACCAAGTCTACGGGACGTAAACAGTGTGCTGTGAGATGAGAGATGGCAGAGTACAGAGACACAGACCAAGTCTACGGGACGTAAACAGTGTGCTGTGAGATGAGAGATGGCAGAGTACAGAGACACAGACCAAGTCTACGGGACGTAAACAGTGTGCTGCGAGATGAGAGATGGCAGGGTACAGCGACACAGACCAAGTCTACGGGACGTAAACAGTGTGCTGTGAGATGAGAGATGGCAGGGTACAGAGACACAGACCAAGTCTACGGGACGTAAACAGTGTGCTGTGAGATGAGAGATGGCAGGGTACAGCGACACAGACCAAGTCTACGGGACGTAAACAGTGTGCTGCGAGATGAGAGATGGCAGAGTACAGCGACACAGACCAAGTCTACGGGACGTAAACAGTGTGCTGTGAGATGAGAGATGGCAGGGTACAGAGACACAGACCAAGTCTACGGGACGTAAACAGTGTGCTGTGAGATGAGAGATGGCAGAGTACAGAGACACAGACCAAGTCTACGGGACGTAAACAGTGTGCTGCGAGATGAGAGATGGCAGAGTACAGCGACACAGACCAAGTCTACGGGACGTAAACAGTGTGCTGTGAGATGAGAGATGGCAGGGTACAGAGACACAGACCAAGTCTACGGGACGTAAACAGTGTGCTGTGAGATGAGAGATGGCAGAGTACAGAGACACAGACCAAGTCTACGGGACGTAAACAGTGTGCTGCGAGATGAGAGATGGCAGAGTACAGAGACACAGACCAAGTCTACGGGACGTAAACAGTGTGCTGTGAGATGAGAGATGGCAGAGTACAGCGACACAGACCAAGTCTACGGGACGTAAACAGTGTGCTGCGAGATGAGAGATGGCAGGGTACAGCGACACAGACCAAGTCTACGGGACGTAAACAGTGTGCTGTGAGATGAGAGATGGCAGAGTACAGAGACACAGACCAAGTCTACGGGACGTAAACAGTGTGCTGTGAGATGAGAGATGGCAGAGTACAGAGACACAGACCAAGTCTACGGGACGTAAACAGTGTGCTGTGAGATGAGAGATGGCAGAGTACAGAGACACAGACCAAGTCTACGGGACGTAAACAGTGTGCTGTGAGATGAGAGATGGCAGAGTACAGAGACACAGACCAAGTCTACGGGACGTAAACAGTGTGCTGCGAGATGAGAGATGGCAGGGTACAGCGACACAGACCAAGTCTACGGGACGTAAACAGTGTGCTGCGAGATGAGAGATGGCAGAGTACAGAGACACAGACCAAGTCTACGGGACGTAAACAGTGTGCTGTGAGATGAGAGATGGCAGAGTACAGAGACACAGACCAAGTCTACGGGACGTAAACAGTGTGCTGTGAGATGAGAGATGGCAGGGTACAGCCGCAGCAGCTTTTAATACAGGTTAAAGCTGTCCTGTTTGGATTTAATTTGATTTCTCCTCTGAGCTGGATTTGGAAGTATTATAAACACAGAGGACTAATTTCAGGGTTTTAAGCTGCCGCCCGGCGCTCAGTGATCTCTCTGTCTCTCCTTCTGCTCTCTCTCTCTCTCTCCTTCTGCTCTCTCTCTCTCTCCTTCTGCTCTCTCTTATCTCCTACTCTCTCTCTCCCTCTCTCTCACTCAGTCTGTCTCTCAGTCTGTCTCTCTGTCTCTCTCTCTGTCACTCAGTCTGTCACTCTCTTTGTCACTCAGTCTGTCTCTCTCTCTTTCTAAAGCCTGGTTGGGAGGACGGGGGGATGGGTTCTGGAAGAGAGGCGTCTCATAAATACAGGAGAGAGCGTGATGCGAGCTGCAAATCAGCGTCCAGAAACGAGTCCCTCTACGTATCAACGAGCTGAGTTTCTATGGAAACATAAACCCGATTAGATGAGCTTTAAGGCGCTGGAACCTGCGAGGAGAAAGAACATTTCTAAACCTGTGTTCTGTCTGTCATTCAATAAGAAAATACAGTGACAGCGATAATGATAATAACCATTAAGAGAAAGCTAGGTGATAATGTCCTTGCATCGATCACGGTCAGTGAGGAATTGGAATGAGATGGCCCACACAGCCAGGGGATAGTATGGACCTCTCCATTCTGTGCTGTTGTCTGTTTTGATATAGCCAGGGTAGATAGCTACAGTACATGTCACGCCCTGACCATAGAGATATTTTTATTCTCTATGTTTGGTTGGTCAGGGTGTGACTCGGGTGGGAAACTCTATGTTCTTTGTTTCTATGTTTTGGCCGGGTGTGGTTCTCAATCAGGGACAGCTGTCTATCGTTGTCTCTGATTGGGAATCATACTTAGGCAGCCTTTTTTCCCGTTTGTTTTGTGGGTAGTTGTCGTTGTTAGTGGGATTATAGCCTAAGTAAGCTTCACGGTCGTTTCCTTGTTCTTTGTTTTTTTTGGCGACATTTATCAAATTAAGAAAATGTACGCTCACCATGCTGCACCTTGGTCCGGTCATTTCCACGACGACAGCGGTCGTGACAGTACAGCTTGGCTTACCCTGCACTTCCTCCTCACCTTACAGCTCAGGGAGCTCTTTTCAAAGGACAAGCTTTTTTGTAGAAATACAAATGTACATGCTTATTTTCTTTCTGTTCATTGTTCATTTCCTATAGCTAATAGGGATATCTATACAATAATATCTATAGCTTTCTGTTCATTGTTCATTTCCTATAGCTAATAGGGATATCTATACAATAATATCTATAGCTTTCTGTTCATTGTTCATTTCCTATAGCTAATAGCGATATCTATACAATAATATCTATAGCTTTCTGTTCATTGTTCATTTCCTATAGCTAATAGCGATATCTATACGATAATATCTATAGCTTTCTGTTCATTGTTGTCACACCCTGGCCTTTGTTATATTGATTTTCTTTATTAGTTTAGTTAGGTCAGGGTGTGACATGGGGGATGTTTGTGTGTTTTGTCTAGTTTAGGGTGTGTGTATTGTTTAGGGGGTTTTGTAGAGTGTATGGGGTTGTGTTCAGTGTAGAGGTTTAGGAAAGTCTATGGTTGCCTGGTTTGGTTCTCAATCAGAGACAGCTGTTTATTGTTGTCTCTGATTGGGAGCCATATTTAAGGCAGCCATAGGCTTTAGGTGTTTGTGGGTAATTGTCTATGTTCTAGGTTGCATGTGTGCACTTAGTCTTTTATAGCTTCACGTTCGTCTGTTTGTTGTTTTGTTTTCGTTCGTTTTGTCTTCCAAATAAAAGAAGATGTATTTTTCACACGCTGCGCCTTGGTCCACTCATTATCCTCAAGACGATCGTGACAGAATTACCCACCACAAAAGGACCAAGCAGCGTGTAAAGCAGCAGCAGGAGCTATATACACAGGATTCTTGGACTTGGGAGGAGATACTGGATGGTAAGGGACCTTGGGCACAACCGGGAGAATATCGCCTCCCTCGTGAAGAGCTGGAGGCAGCTAAAGCCGAGAGGAGGCGATATGAGGAGGCAGCACGGAAGCAAGGCTGGAAGCCCGTGAGTAAAACCCAAAAATTTCTTGGGGCTACAAGGGTTACAAGGGAGTGTGGCGAAGTCAGGTAGGAGACCTGCGCCAACTCCCTATGCTTACCATGGAGTGCGAGAGTACGGGCAGACACCGTGTTATGCGGTAGAGCGCATGGTGTCTCCTGTACGTGTGCATAGCCCGGTGCGGGTTATTCCACCTCCCCGCACTGGCCGGGCTAGATTGAGTATTGAGCCAGGTGCCATGAAGCCGGCTCAACGCGTCTGGTCTCCAGTGCGTCTCCTCGGGCCGGCATACATGGCACCAGCCTTACGCATGGTGTCCCCGGTTCGCCTACACAGCCCAGTGCGGGTTATTCCACATCCCCGCATTGGTCGGGCGACGGGGAGCATACAACCAGGTAAGGTTGGGCAGGCTCAGTGCTCAAGGGAGCCAGTACGCCTGCATGGTCCGGTATATCCGGCGCCACCTCCCCGCCCCAGCCCAGTACCACCAGTGCCAACACCACGCACCAGGCTTCCAGTGTGTCTCCAGAGCCCTGTTCCTCCTCCACGCACTCACCCTATGGTGCGTGTCTCCAGCCCGGTACCACCAGTTCCGGCACCACGCACCAAGCCTCCTGTGCGTCTCCAGAGTCCTGTGCGTCCTGTTGCTGCTCCCCGCACTAGCCTTGAGGTGCGTGTCCTCAGCCCGGTACCTCCAGTTCCGGTACCACGCACCAGGCCTACTGTGCGCCTCAGCCGCCCAGAGTCTGCCGTCTGCCCAGTGCCGCCTGCACTGTCCGTCTGCCCAGAGCCGCCTGCACTGTCCGTCTGCCCAGAGCCGTCAGAGCCGCCCGTCTGCCCAGAGCCGTCAGAGCCGCCCGTCTGCCCAGAGCCGCCCGTCTGCCCAGAGCCGTCAGAGCCGCCCGTCTGCCCAGAGCCGTCAGAGCCGCCCGTCTGCCCAGAGCCGTCAGAGCCGCCCGTCTGCCCAGAGCCGTCAGAGCCGCCCGTCTGCCCAGAGCCGTCAGAGCCGCCCGTCTGTCCCGAGCCGTCAGAGCCGCCCGTCTGTCCCGAGCCGTCAGAGCCGCCCGTCTGTCCCGAGCCGTCAGAGCCGCCCGTCTGTCCCGAGCCGTCAGAGCCGCCCGCCAGACAGGATCAGCCAGAGCCGCCCGCCAGACAGGATCAGCCAGAGCCGTCCGCCAGACAGGATCAGCCAGAGCCGTCCGCCAGACAGGATCAGCCAGAGCCGTCCGCCAGACAGGATCAGCCAGAGCCGTCCGCCAGACAGGATCCGCCAGAGCCGTCCGCCAGACAGGATCCGCCAGAGCCGTCAGTCAGCCAGGATCCGCCAGAGCCGTCAGTCAGCCAGGATCCGCCAGAGCCGTCTGCCAGTCATGAGCTGCCCCTCAGTCCGGAGCTGCCCCTCAGTCCGGAGCTGCCCCTCAGTCCGGAGCTGCCCCTCCGTCCAGTGGCGCCCTCTGGGATGGTATTCAGTCCGGGACTCGCCGTTCCAGAGGCGCCACCAAAGCGGGTAGTGACTATGGTGGAGGGGGGTCCACGTCCCGCACCCGAGCCGCCGCCATAGGAAGGCCCACCCGGACCCTCCCCTTCTGTGTCAGGTTTTGCGGCCGGAGTCCGCACCTTTGGGGGGGGGGGTACTGTCACACCCTGGCCTTTGTTATATTGATTTTCTTTATTAGTTTAGTTAGGTCAGGGTGTGACATGGGGGATGTTTGTGTGTTTTGTCTAGTTTAGGGTGTGTGTATTGTTTAGGGGGTTTTGTAGAGTGTATGGGGTTGTGTTCAGTGTAGAGGTTTAGGAAAGTCTATGGTTGCCTGGTTTGGTTCTCAATCAGAGACAGCTGTTTATTGTTGTCTCTGATTGGGAGCCATATTTAAGGCAGCCATAGGCTTTAGGTGATTGTGGGTAATTGTCTATGTTCTAGGTTGCATGTGTGCACTTAGTCTTTTATAGCTTCACGTTCGTCTGTTTGTTTTGTTTTCGTTCGTTTTGTCTTCCAAATAAAAGATGTATTTTTCACACGCTGCGCCTTGGTCCACTCATTATCCTCAAGACGATCGTGACAATTGTTCATTTCCTATAGCTAATAGGGATATCTATACAATAATATCTATAGCTTTCTGTTCATTTTCTATAGATAATAGGGATATCTATACAATAATATCTATAGCTTTCTGTTCATTGTTCATTTCCTATAGCTAATAGGGATATCTATACAATAATATCTATAGCTTTCTGTTCATTGTTCATTTCCTATAGCTAATAGGGATATCTATACAATAATATCTATAGCTTTCTGTTCATTCTTCATTTCCTATAGCTAATAGGGATATCTATACAATAATATCTATAGCTTTCTGTTCATTGTTCATTTCCTATAGCTAATAGGGATATCTATACAATAGTATCTATAGCTTTCTGTTCATTGTTCATTTCCTATAGCTAATAGGGATATCTATACAATAATATCTATTGCTTTCTGTTCATTGTTCATTTCCTATAGCTAATAGGGATATCTATACAATAATATCTATAGCTTTCTGTTCATTCTTCATTTCCTATAGCTAATAGGGATATCTATACAATAATATCTATAGCTTTCTGTTCATTGTTCATTTCCTATAGCTAATAGGGATATCTATACAATAATATCTATAGCTTTCTGTTCATTACCTATAGCTAATAGGGATATCTATACAATAATATCTATTGCTTTCTGTTCATTGCACAGTTGATGTCCTGTATTGAAGTGATCTGATTGGTGTTTGTCTGAGCCAGCAGCAGCAGAGCAGCAGAACCCATGGTGTTCAGTAGTGGTGGTCCTATGGGAATTCACTGAGCTGAGCCTCAGCTGAAGCAGAAACAATTACCCAACCAGCTCTCCATCCTCTCCATGCTAAGAAGAGCCAGTCCCTCATGTATCATCAACATTCTGCATCCCAAATGGGAACCTATTGCCTATGTAGTGGGAGCCAAATGGGACCCTATTCCCTATGTAGTGCACTACTTTTGACCAGGGCCCATAGGGCTCCCATAGGTAGTGTACTGTATAGAACAGGGGTCCCCAACTACAGTACATTCAGCCACGGGACGATTTTGTCTTGAGTGGATGGTCAGGGGGCCGAAACATAATTACAAATAATTTACCGCAAGTAGCACAAACAGATAGAGTATTTTTGACAAAAACAGAATAATTTCAAACCTTGATTACATTGGTATATGTCTCTCTATTTACGCATAGGAACACTTGGGAACAGATTTCCTAAATTAAAGTCACTTGGAGCTGATTTCCTCGTGTTTTTACAGTTTTTTATGTCCAACAATGAAAATCCAACAACAACAACCAAAAATAGATTTTATAAAAACGTTATTTTTTGCTCAGAAAACATGAGGGGAGGAAGAGGTCCAAATGATATAACCTGTTGGGGAACCCTGCTATAGAGAAGAGGATGCCGTTTGGGACGGACCCTCAGTCTCCACGTCTCCTCCCAGAATCCCAGCAACGCTCCACCAGATCAGGGCCATGTTCATTAGGGCACAGCGTAGCAAAATGTTTTTCAAATGTTTCTTATTGGAACAGTCTAGGTAGTCCCTCCCTTGTTTTATTTAGTCAGTTTTCTTCCGTTTGTTGCGTAACAAAATGGTGACTCCATGGTTCTTTTTCACACTCAATCCAGGAACCCATTTTAACAACATCTGTAGTGTACATTAATTGTCATTTTAAAAACGTTTTTTGTTGATAACATGAAGACAGAGAAGGTTATATGACATCATTTCCTTTAACTTACTTTCATCCGAGCCTGGGGTTTCCTCCACAGTCCTGATGTAATCATCCTAGAGAGACGTGAGAATGGGAGTTTGTGTCACTGCAGAGTTGCAGAGCGTAGTGTAAACAACAACAACAACATATCCAAGGACAAAACAGAAGATCACAGACGTCTCACTCTCTGTAAGTGGTGATTTTAGCTCCCTCCCTGTCACACAGGGAATATACACTCTCAGAATGAGTACCAAATGGCACCCTATTCTTCATTATTGTTTACTACTTCCCTATATAGTGCAATATAATAGTAGTGCACTATGTTGGGAATAGGATGCCATTTGGGAAACACAGAAACGATCTTTTAGACTGGTCTCTGGGGGTGTTAGACTGGTCTCTGGGGAGTGTTAGACTGGTCTCTGGGGAGTGTTAGACTGGTCTCTGGGGAGTGTTAGACTGGTCTCTGGGGAGTGTTAGACTGGTCTCTGGGGAGTGTTAGACTGGTCTCTGGGGGTGTTAGACTGGTCTCTGGGGGTGTTAGACTGGTCTCTGGGGAGTGTTAGACTGGTCTCTGGGGAGTGTTAGACTGGTCTCTGGGGAGTGTTAGACTGGTCTCTGGGGAGTGTTAGACTGGTCTCTGGGGAGTGTTAGACTGGTCTCTGGGGAGTGTTAGACTGGTCTCTGGGGAGTGTTTGACTGGTCTCTGGGGAGTGTTTGACTGGTCTCTGGGGGTGTTTGACTGGTCTCTGGGGGTGTTTGACTGGTCTCTGGGGGTGTTTGACTGGTCTCTGGGGGTGTTTGACTGGTCTCTGGGGGTGTTTGACTGGTCTCTGGGGGTGTTAGACTGGTCTCTGGGGGTGTTAGACTGGTCTCTGGGGGTGTTAGACTGGTCTCTGGGGGTGTTAGACTGGTCTCTGGGGGTGTTTGACTGGTCTCTGGGGGTGTTTGACTGGTCTCTGGGGGTGTTTGACTGGTCTCTGGGGGTGTTTGACTGGTCTCTGGGGGTGTTTGACTGGTCTCTGGGGGTGTTAGACTGGTCTCTGGGGGTGTTAGACTGGTCTCTGGGGGTGTTAGACTGGTCTCTGGGGGTGTTTGAGGGTTAGAATTATGATAAAAATACTAAATCTCCCATCGTATCCACTTCTACTGACCCATGTGTGTGTGTGTGTGTGTGTGTGTGTGTGTGTGTGTGTGTGTGTGTGTGTGTGTGTGTGTGTGTGTGTGTGGATGAGGACCCACAGGATTATGTTTGTTACGACTGGGTTAGCCTTATCCTACACTGGGATCCCAGCAGTATAACACAGAGCTCTCAAGTCAAGCTGAACAACTTAAGCCAAAGGCGTTTCATATATTCAGAGGAAGTGTTGAGACAAGATCCATTAAAGGGATACGTCTCAAATGGAACCCTGTTCCCTTTATAGTGCACTACGTTTTCACCAGGGCCAGTATATAGGGAACAGGGTGCCAATTGGGACACATACATAAATCTATATTTCTGGGCTGATGAAATGTAATAGTTTAATGTCAGGTGTTATAATGCGGTTAGGCAGTTTAATGTCAGGTGTTATGATGCGGTTAGGCAGTTTAATGTCAGGTGTTATAATGCGGTTAGGCAGTTTAATGTCAGGTGTTATAATGCGGTTTGGCAGTTTAATGTCAGGTGTTATAATGCGGTTTGGCAGTTTAATGTCAGGTGTTATAATGCGGTTTGACAGTTTAATGTCAGGTGTTATAATGCGGTTAGGCAGTTTAATGGCAGGTGTTATAATGCGGTTAGGCAGTTTAATGTCATGTGTTATGATGCTGTTAGGCAGTTTAATGTCAGGTGTTATAATGCGGTTAGGCAGTTTAATGTCAGGTGTTATAATGCGGTTTGGCAGTTTAATGTCAGGTGTTATAATGCAGTTTGACAGTTTAATGTCAGGTGTTATAATGCGGTTAGGCAGTTTAATGTCAGGTGTTATAATGCGGTTAGGCAGTTTAATGTCATGTGTTATGATGCGGTTAGGCAGTTTAATGTCAGGTGTTATGATGCGGTTAGGCAGTTTAATGTCAGGTGTTATAATGCAGTTAGGCAGTTTAATGTCAGGTGTTATAATGCGGTTAGGCAGTTTAATGTCAGGTGTTATGATGCAGTTAGGCAGTTTAATGTCAGGTGTTATAATGCGGTTAGGCAGTTTAATGTCAAGTGTTATAATGCGGTTAGGCAGTTTAATGTCAAGTGTTATAATGCGGTTAGGCAGTTTAATGTCAGGTGTTATAATGCGGTTAGGCAGTTTAATGTCAAGTGTTATAATGCGGTTAGGCAGTTTAATGTCAGGTGTTATAATGCGGTTAGGCAGTTTAATGTCATGTGTTATGATGCGGTTAGGCAGTTTAATGGCAGGTGTTATAATGCGGTTAGGCAGTTTAATGTCATGTGTTATGATGCTGTTAGGCAGTTTAATGTCAGGTGTTATAATGCGGTTAGGTAGTTTAATGTCAGGTGTTATAATGCGGTTTGGCAGTTGAACTAAGACCATGAGACTTAAAAAGTGATATTCTTCATGAATCAATGGCTATATAGAAGTGGCTAGCTTGTTCCTATCAAGCAGAGACATTGACTACTCTTGACTGAAAGGGGCAGGTAACATCTGCAGTCCAAAGAGAGAGAATTGGACAGATTCCCATTCCTCCTCCTCCGGTTTAAAGAGAAACATCAACATGAAAAGACCGAACAGACAAACCAGATCTAGAAGGTGTTTACTAACCTCAACTTCCTGTAGCGATGAACGGTGATGTGGGGAGGAGAGAAAGAGAGAGAGAGAGAGAGAGAGAAAAGCAGAAGGTCATTGTTAGAGTAAAGAAAATGACTTCTTCACAAAAACATTTCCATTGAGGTTTTCCCCATTCAGCGTTTGATTCAGCAGCAGCAGTTAAACTGTCAACTCCTAATGCACACTGATTGAAAATACAGGCCTTAGTCTGCCTGCTTCTTATCCTGGGGGAATCTGCCTCCTTTCAGAAGACATTTGGAGGGGATTATAGAGCCCTATTAACACTCCCACACACTGACACACACACACACACACACACGCACGCACACACACACACACACATATACACACAGTGTGAGGATTGTGGCCTATTAAGGAAAGGATGATCAGGTTCCACTTCTATGAGTTGGCAGGAGGCCCAATCACCACCTAGCACGGATCATTCTCTCACCATGTTTACCAGCGGCTGCCCAATCACCACCTAGCACGGATCATTCTCTCACCATGTTTACCAGCAGCTGCCCAATCACCACCTAGCACGGATCATTCTCTCAACATGTTTACCAGCAGCTGCCCAATCACCACCTAGCACGGATCATTCTCTCACCATGTTTACCAGCGGCTGCCCAATCACCACCTAGCATGGATCATTCTCTCACCATGTTTACCAGCAGCTGCCCAATCACCACCTAGCATGGATCATTCTCTCACTGTTAACCAGCAGCTGCCCAATCACCACCTAGCATGGATCATTCTCTCACCATGTTTACCAGCAGCTGCCCAATCACCACCTAGCACGGATCATTCTCTCACTGTTTACCAGCAGCTGCCCAATCACCACCTAGCATGGATCATTCTCTCACCATGTTTACCAGCAGCTGCCCAATCACCACCTAGCACGGATCATTCTCTCACTGTTAACCAGCTGCTGCCCAATCACCACCTAGCACGGATCATTCTCTCACCATGTTTACCAGCGGCTGCCCAATCACCACCTAGCACGGATCATTCTCTCACCATGTTTACCAGCAGCTGCCCAATCACCACCTAGCACGGATCATTCTCTCACCATGTTTACCAGCAGCTGCCCAATCACCACCTAGCACGGATCATTCTCTCACCATGTTTACCAGCAGCTGCCCAATCACCACCTAGCATGGATCATTCTCTCACCATGTTAACCAGCAGCTGCCCAATCACCACCTAGCACGGATCATTCTCTCACTGTTTACCAGCAGCTGCGCAATCACCACCAAGCACGGATCATTCTCTCACCATGTTTACCAGCAGCTGCCCAATCACCACCTAGCACGGATCATTCTCTCACTGTTTACCTGCAGCTGCCCAATCACCACCTAGCATGGATCATTCTCTCACTGTTTACCAGCAGCTGCCCAATCACCACCTAGCACGGATCATTCTCTCACTGTTAACCAGCAGCTGCCCAATCACCACCTAGCATGGATCATTCTCTCACCATGTTTACCAGCAGCTGCCCAATCACCACCTAGCATGGATCATTCTCTCACTGTTTACCAGCAGCTGCCCAATCACCACCTAGCAAGGATCATTCTCTCACCATGTTTACCAGCAGCTGCCCAATCACCACCTAGCATGGATCATTCTCTCACCATGTTTACCAGCAGCTGCCCAATCACCACCTAGCACGGATCATTCTCTCAACATGTTTACCAGCAGCTGCCCAATCACCACCTAGCACGGATCATTCTCTCACCATGTTTACCAGCAGCTGCCCAATCACCACCTAGCACGGACCATTCTCTCACTGTTAACCAGCAGCTGCCCAATCACCACCTAGCACGGATCATTCTCTCACTGTTAACCAGCTGCTGCCCAATCACCACCTAGCACGGATCATTCTCTCACTGTTAACCAGCTGCTGACCAATCACCACCTAGCATGGATCATTCTCTCACTGTTTACCAGCAGCTGCCCAATCACCACCTAGCACGGATCATTCTCTCACTGTTAACCAGCTGCTGCCCAATCACCACCTAGCACGGATCATTCTCTCACTGTTAACCAGCAGCTGCCCAATCACCACCTAGCACGGATCATTCTCTCACTGTTTACCAGCAGCTGCCCAATCACCACCTAGCACGGATCATTCTCTCACTGTTTACCAGCAGCTGCCCAATCACCACCTAGCATGGATCATTCTCTCACCATGTTTACCAGCAGCTGCCCAATCACCACCTAGCACGGATCATTCTCTCACTGTTAACCAGCTGCTGACCAATCACCACCTAGCACGGATCATTCTCTCACTGTTTACCAGCAGCTGCCCAATCACCACCTAGCACGGACCATTCTCTCACCATGTTTACCAGCAGCTGCCCAATCACCACCTAGCACGGATCATTCTCTCACTGTTAACCAACTGCTGACCAATCACCACCTAGCATGGATCATTCTCTCACCATGTTTACCAGCAGCTGCCCAATCACCACCTAGCACGGATCATTCTCTCACCGTTTACCAGCAGCTGCCCAATCACCACCTAGCACGGATCATTTTCTCACCGTTTACCAGCAGCTGCCCAATCACCACCTAGCACGGATCATTCTCTCACTGTTTACCAGCAGCTGCCCAATCACCACCTAGCACGGATCATTCTCTCACTGTTTACCAGCGGCTGCCCAATCACCACCTAGCACGGATCATTCTCTCACTGTTAACCAGCTGCTGCCCAATCACCACCTAGCACGGATCATTCTCTCACTGTTAACCAGCAGCTGCCCAATCACCACCTAGCACGGATCATTCTCTCACTGTTAACCAGCTGCTGCCCAATCACCACCTAGCATGGATCATTCTCTCACTGTTAACCAGCTGCTGCCCAATCACCACCTAGCACGGATCATTCTCTCACTGTTAACCAGCTGCTGCCCAATCACCACCTAGCATGGATCATTCTCTCACCGTGTACCAGCGGCTGCCCAATCACCACCTGCCATGTCTACAGTATGTCTGTCCACCTGCCATGTCTACAGTCTGTCTGTCCACCTGTCAGTTCTACAGTCTGACTGTCCACCTGCCATGTCTACAGTCTGTCTGTCCACCTGCCATGTCTAAGGCCTGTCTGTCCACCTGTCATGTCTACAGTCTGTCTGTCCACCTGTCATGTCTACAGTCTGTCTGTCCACCTGTCATGTCTACAGTCTGTCTGTCCACCTGCCATGTCTACAGTCTGTCTGTCCACCTGTCATGTCTACAGTCTGTCTGTCACCCTGCCATGTCTACAGTCTGTCCACCTGTCATGTCTACAGTCTGTCCACCTGCCATGTCTACAGTCTGTCTGTCCACCTGCCATGTCTACAGTCTGTCTGTCACCCTGCCATGTCTACAGTCTGTCCACCTCTCATGTCTACAGTCTGTCCACCTGTCATGTCCACAGTCTGTCCACCTGTCATGTCTACAGTCTGTCTGTCCACCTGCCATGTCTACAGTCTGTCTGTCCACCTGTCATGTCTACAGTCTGTCTGTCCACCTGTCATGTCTACAGTCTGTCCACCTGTCATGTCTACAGTCTGTCCACCTGTCATGTCTACAGTCTGTCTGTCCACGTGCCATGTCTACAGTCTGTCCACCTGCCATGTCTACAGCCGGTCTGTCCACCTGCCATGTCTACAGTCTGTGAAGTAGTGCTATCAACGAAGACAAAGTCTTCGCAGGAGCGGTAGAGATACTCTTAATGATCGGCTATGAAAAGCCAACTGACATTTACTCCTGAGGTGCTGACTTGCTGCACCCTCGACAACTACTGTGATTATTATTATTTGACCATGCTGGTCATTTATGAACATTTGAACATCTTGGCAATGTTCTGTTATAATCTGCACCCGGCACAGCCAGAAGAGAACAGGCCACCCCTCATAGCCTGGTTCCTCTCTAGGTTTCTTCCTAGGTTTTGACCTTTCTTGTAACGTCCTGACCAGAGTTCTTATGTGTTTTGCTTGTTTAGTGTTGGTCAGGACGTGAGCTGGGTGGGAATTCTATGTTGTGTGTCTAGTTCGTCTGTTTCTGTGTTCAGCCTAATATGGTTCTCAATCAGAGACAGCTGTCAATCGTTGTCCCTGATTGAGAATCATATATAGGTGGCTTGTTTTGTGTTGGGGATTGTGGGTGGTTGTTTCCTGTCTCTGTGTTTGTGTTCTGCACCAGATAGGACTGTCTCGGCTTTCACATTTGTTATTTTGTTATTTGTTAATGTTCATCGTTTATCGTCATATTAAACATGTCGAACAATAACCGCGCTGCATTTTGGTCTTCTCCTTCATCCCAGGAAGAAAGCCGTTACAGAACCACCCACCTAACCCGGACCAAGCAGCAGCAGCAGCAGCAGGAGAGGCTGCACTATTTGGAGAAATGGACATGGGAGGACGACCTAGATGGCAAAGGACCCTGGGCAGAGCGAGGGGAATATCGCCGCCCCAAAGAAGAGCTGGAGGCAGCGAAGGCGGAGAGGCGCTATTATGAGGCGCTAGCACGGCAGAGCGGCTGGAGGCCCGAGAGGCAGCCCCAAAAATTTCTTGGGGGGGGGGGGCCACACGGGTAGTGTGGCAGAGTCAGGAGTCAGACCTGAGCCAACTCCCCCTGCTTACCGTAAGGAGCCGGTCAGGGCGGAATTGGAGGTGAGCGACGCAGAGACAGTGAAGGAGTTAATGGGGAAATTGGAGGAGAGAGTTATGAGGGAGGTGCTGGTTTGGTGCATGAGGCACGACATCCGCCCGACTGAACGTGTTGGGGAGTTGATGTCACCGGGAACAGCTCTCCATACTCGTCCTGAGGTGCGTGCTAGCCGTCTGGTGAAGACTGTGCCAGCCTCACGCACCAGGCCTCCTGTGCGCCTCCCTAGCCCTGCACGTCCTCTGCCAGCTCGGCGCTACAGCTCTCCCAGCCGTACTTCCAGTGGAGAGAGAGGGCGTCGTACCGGGCAGGCACCGTGTTATGCGGTGGAGCGCACGTCCCCGGTGCGTGTGCTTAGCCCGGTGCGCAACATCTCAGCTCCCCACATCTGCCGGGCTAGGGTGAAGATCCAGCCAGGGCGGATGGTGCCAGCCCTGCTCTCAAGACCTCCAGTGCGCCTTCACGGTCCGGCCAGTCCGGTACCACCAGTTCCGGCACACACACCAAGCCTCCTGTGCGTCTCCAGAGCCCAGTGTGCCCTGTTCCTGCTCCCCGCACTAGCCTTGAGGTGCGTGTCTCCAGTCCGGTACCACCAGTTCCGGCACCACGCACCAGGCCTACTGTGCGCCTCAGCAGGTCAGAGTCGGCCGTCTGCCCAACGCCGCCTGCACTGCTCATCTGCCCAGCGCCGTCTGAGCTGCCTGCCTGCCCAGCACCATCTGAGCCATCCGTCTGCCCAGCGCCGTCTGAGCCGTCCGTCTGCCCAGCGCCGTCTGAGCCGTCCGTCTGCCCAGCGCCGTCTGAGCCGTCCGTCTGCCCAGCGCCGTCTGAGCCGTCCGTCTGCCCAGCGCCGTCTGAGCCGTCCGTCTGCCCAGCGCCGTCTGAGCCGTCCGTCTGCCCAGCGCCGTCTGAGCCGCCTGTCTCCCACGAGCCTTCAGAGCCGCCCGTCTGCCACGAGCCTTCAGAGCCGCCCGTCTGTCCCGAGCCATTAGAGCCGTCCGTCAGTCAGGAGCCGCTAGAGCCGTCCCGTCAGTCAGGAGCCGCCAGAGCCGCCCTCCAGTCATGAGCTGCCTTCCAGTCATGAGCTGCCCTCCAGTCATGAGCTGCCCTCCAGTCATGAGCTGCCCTCCAGTCATGAGCTGCCCTCCAGTCATGAGCTGCCCTCCAGTCATGAGCTGCCCTCCAGTCATGAGCTGCACTCCAGTCATGAGCTGCACTCCAGTCATGAGCTGCCCTACAGTCATGAGCTGCCCTACAGTCATGAGCTGCCCTACAGTCATGAGCTGCCCTACAGTCCGGAGCTGCCCTACAGTCCGGAGCTGCCACTCAGTCCGGAGCTGCCACTCAGTCCGGAGCTGCCACTCAGTCCGGAGCTGCCACTCAGTCCGGAGCTGCCACTCAGTCTAGAGCTACCTCTCTGTCCTGAGCTACCTCTCTGTCCTGAGCTACCTCTCTGTCCTGAGCTACCTCTCTGTCCTGAGCTACCTCTCTGTCCTGAGCTACCTCTCTGTCCTGAGCTACCTCTCTGTCCTGAGCTACCTCTCTGTCCTGAGCTACCTCCTAAATCATGTGGGGGCCTTGGGGAGGATTCTTAGGCCTAGGTCGTGGGCGAGGGTCGCCACTCAAAGGACGCTAAGGAGGGGGACAAAGACAGTGGTGGAGTGGTGTCCTCGTCCACCGCCGGAGCCGCCACCGCGGACAGATGCCCACCCAGACCCTCCCCTTGAGTTTTAGGGGTGCGTTCGGAGTCCGCACCTCAGGGGGGGGGGTACTGTAACGTCCTGACCAGAGTTCTTATGTGTTTTGTTTGTTTAGTGTTGGTCAGGACGTGAGCTGGGTGGGAATTCTATGTTGTGTGTCTAGTTCGTCTGTTTCTGTGTTCAGCCTAATATGGTTCTCAATCAGAGACAGCTGTCAATCGTTGTCCCTGATTGAGAATCATATATAGGTGGCTTGTTTTGTGTTGGGGATTGTGGGTGGTTGTTTCCTGTCTCTGTGTTTGTGTTCTGCACCAGATAGGACTGTCTCGGCTTTCACGTTTGTTATTTTGTTATTTGTTAATGTTCATCGTTTATCGTCATATTAAACATGTTGAACAATAACCGCGCTGCATTTTGGTCTTCTCCTTCATCCCAGGAAGAAAGCCGTTACATTTCTAGGGAGTTTTTCCTAGCCACCGTGCTTCTACACCTGCATTGCTTGCTGTTTGGGGTTTTAGGCTGGGTTTCTGTACAGCACTTTGAGATATCAGCTGATGTAAGAAGGGCTATATAAATACATTTGATTTGACTTGATTTGAAAACTAGAAAACTGTCTGGAGTCAAAGTCAATGGACCGCACAGCACCAAAGCGGCGACGAAGTGATTTGGATTTCCTTAACAGTTAAGTAGGAACAAAACACACTGAGTATGGACTGAGTTGGTGTCATTAAAAGTATATGTAGTGCACTACACAGGGAATAGGGTCGAATTTGGGACACAGACACTCAGTGTCACACAGAAGCATAGAACTGACGGGATAGACAGTTAGTATTTGGTGTAAAATACACCATTGAGTTAACACAGGACGTCCTTTTCTTTTATTCCATTTCACTGTTCTGGAATCAGTCCAAGGTCATTTACACAACAATACACACGCGCGCACACGCACACACAAACAAACACACACACTACAGCCCTACCATATTTGTTCCATCATTCACTGGCTCGCTCCCCTGCAATGTTCAGCAGAAATACAGCCCCTTCCCTTCCTCCCTTAACTCAAGCTAGTAAATAAACATCGTTCTCTGTCTAGTTAGCAGTACTGAGACCCCATGTACAATATATCACTATGGGACGTTTACAGCCCACACAGGGAGAGCCAGCCCGCAATCCCAAATGGTGCTCTATTCCCTACATAGTGCACTACTTTTAACCAGAGCCCTATATGGGCCCTGGTCCATATAGGGAACAGGGTGCCATTTGGTAGCCCACAGAGAAGCAAAGGGAGGAAGGCTATAAAGTCTGACATCAGGTTACATCACAGAGCAGAGTAGAGTCGTTGGACTTCAACCATTATATTTCAGACTAGGCTGTTTCTTTAAGGTAAATAACATGTTTTGTGTTGTCAGTATGGGACCAAGTCCCGTATCTATTAAAGTCTATATCACCTGGTCCCATATCTATTAAAGTCTATATCACCTGGTCCCATATCTATTAAAGTCTATATCACCTGGTCCCATATCTATTAAAGTCTATATCACCTGGTCCCATATCTATTAAAGTCTATATCACCTGGTCCCATATCTATTAAAGTCTACATCACCTGGTCCTATATCTATTAAAGTCTATATCACCTGGTCCTGTCTATTAAAGTCTATATCACCTGGTCCCGTATCTATTAAAGTCTATATCACCTGGTCCCGTATCTATTAAAGTCTATATCACCTAGTCCTATATCTATTAAAGTCTATATCACCTGGTCCTATGCCTATTAAAGTCTATATCACCTGGTCCCATATCTATTAAAGTCTATATCACCTGGTACTATGTCTATTAAAGTCTATTTCACCTGGTCCTATGTATATTAAAGTCTATATCACCTGGTCCTATATCTATTAAAGTCTATATCACCTGGTCCTATGTATATTAAAGTCTATATCACCTGGTCCTATATCTATTAAAGTCTATATCACCTGGTCCCATATCTATATCACCTGGTCCTATATCTATTAAAGTCTATAGCACCTGGTCCTATGTAAATTAAAGTCTATATCACCTGGTCCCATATCTATTAAAGCCTATATCACCTGGTCCCATATCTATTAAAGCCTATATCACCTGGTCCCATATCTATTAAAGTCTATATCACCTGGTCCTATATCTATTAAAGTCTATATCACCTGGTCCCATATCTATATCACCTGGTCCTATATCTATCAAAGTCTATATCACCTGGTCCCATATCTATATCACCTGGTCCTATATCTATTAAAGTATATATCACCTGGTCCTATGTATATTAAAGTCTATATCACCTGGTCCCATATCTATTAAAGTCTATATCACCTGGTCCTATGTATATTAAAGTCTATATCACCTGGCCCCATATCAATTAAAGTATATATCACCTGGTCCTATATCTATTAAAGTCTATATCACCTGGCCCCATATCAATTAAAGTCTATATCACCTGGTCCCATATCTATTAAAGTCTATATCACCTGGTCCCATATCAATTAAAGTCTATATCACCTGGCCCCATATCAATTAAAGTCGATATCACCTGGCCCCATATCAATTAAAGGATATATCACCTGGTCCCATATCTATTAAAGTCTATATCACCTGGTCCCATATCTATATCACCTGGTCCTATATCAATTAAAGTCTATATCACCTGGTCCTATATCTATTAAAGTCTATATCACCTGGTCCCATTTCTATATAACCTGGTCCCATATCAATTAAAGTCTATATCACCTGGTCCTATATCTATTAAAGTCTATATCACCTGGTCCTATATCTATTAAAGTCTATATCACCTGGCCCCATATCTATTAAAGTCTATATCACCTGGCCCCATATCTATATCACCTGGCCCCATATCTATTAAAGTCTATATCACCTGGTCCTATATCTATTAAAGTCTATATCACCTGGTCCCATATCTATTAAAGACTATATCACCTGGTCCTATTAAAGTCTATTTTCACCTGGTCCTATGTATATTAAAGTCTATATCACCTGGCCCCATATCTATTAAAGTCTATATCAACTGGTCCCATATCTATTAAAGTCTATATCACCTGGTCCCATATCTATTAAAGTCTATATCACCTGGTCCCATATCTATTAAAGTCTATATCACCTGGTCCCATATCTATTAAAGTCTATATCACCTGGTCCCATATCTATTAAAGTCTACATCACCTGGTCCCATATCTATTAAAGTCTACATCACCTGGTCCTATATCTATTAAAGACTATATCACCTGGTCCTATTAAAGTCTATTTTCACCTGGTCCTATGTATATTAAAGTCTATATCACCTGGCCCCATATCTATTAAAGTATATATCACCTGGTCCTGTCTATTAAAGTCTATATCACCTGGTCCTATATCTATTAAAGTCTATATCACCTGGTCCTATATCTATTAAAGTCTATATCACCTGGTCCTATGTATATTAAAGTCTATATCACCTGGTCCTATATCTATTAAAGTCTATATCACCTGGTCCCATATCTATATCACCTGGTCCTATATCTATTAAAGTCTATAGCACCTGGTCCTATGTATATTAAAGTCTATATCACCTGGTCCTATGTATATTAAAGTCTATATCACCTGGTCCCATATCTATTAAAGTCTATATCACCTGGTCCCATATCTATTAAAGTCTATATCACCTGGTCCCATATCTATTAAAGCCTATATCGCCTGGTCCCATATCTATTAAAGTCTATATCACCTGGTCCTATATCTATCAAAGTCTATATCACCTGGTCCCATATCTATATCACCTGGTCCTATATCTATTAAAGTATATATCACCTGGTCCTATGTATATTAAAGTCTATATCACCTGGTCCCATATCTATTAAAGTCTATATCACCTGGTCCTATGTATATTAAAGTCTATATCACCTGGCCCCATATCAATTAAAGTCTATATCACCTGGTCCTATATCTATTAAAGTCTATATCACCTGGCCCCATATCAATTAAAGTCTATATCACCTGGTCCCATATCTATTAAAGTCTATATCACCTGGTCCCATATCAATTAAAGTCTATATCACCTGGTCCCATATCTATTAAAGTCTATACCACCTGGTCCCATATCTATATCACCTGGTCCTATATCAATAAAAGTCTATATCACCTGGTCCCATATCTATTAAAGTCTATATCACCTGGTCCCATATCTATATCACCTGGCCCCATATCAATTAAAGTCTATATCACCTGGTCCCGTATCTATTAAAGTCTATATCACCTGGTCCTATATCTATTAAAGTCTATATCACCTGGTCCTATGCCTATTAAAGTCTATATCACCTGGTCCCATATCTATTAAAGTCTATATCACCTGGTACTATGTCTATTAAAGTCTATTTCACCTGGTCCTATGTCTATTAAAGTCTATATCACCTGGTCATATATCTATTAAAGTCTATATCACCTGGTCCTGTCTATTAAAGTCTATATCACCTGGTCCTATGTCTATTAAAGTCTATATCACCTGGTCCTATATCTATTAAAGTCTATATCACCTGATCCTATATCTATTAAAGTCTATATCACCTGGTCCCATATCTATTAAAGTCTATATCACCTGGTCCTGTCTATTAAAGTCTATATCACCTGGTCCTATATCAATTAAAGTCTATATCACCTGGTCCTATATCTATTAAAGTCTATATCACCTGGTCCCATATCTATTAAAGTATATATCACCTGGTCCTGTCTATTAAAGTCTATATAACCTGGTCCTATATCTATTAAAGTCTATATCACCTGGTCCTATATCTATTAAAGTCTATATCACCTGGTCCTATGTATATTAAAGTCTATATCACCTGGTCCTATATCTATTAAAGTCTATATCACCTGGTCCTATGTATATTAAAGTCTATATCACCTGGTCCTATATCTATTAAAGTCTATATCACCTGGTCCCATATCTATATCACCTGGTCCTAAAGCTATTAAAGTCTATAGCACCTGGTCCTATGTATATTAAAGTCTATATCACCTGGTCCCATATCTATTAAAGTCTATATCACCTGGTCCCATATCTATTAAAGCCTATATCACCTGGTCCCATATCTATTAAAGTCTATATCACCTGGTCCTATATCTATTAAAGTCTATATCACCTGGTCCCATATCTATATCACCTGGTCCTATATCTATCAAAGTCTATATCACCTGGTCCCATATCTTTATCACCTGGTCCTATAACTATTAAAGTATATATCACCTGGTCCTATGTATATTAAAGTCTATATCACCTGGTCCCATATCTATTAAAGTCTATATCACCTGGTCCTATGTATATTAAAGTCTATATCACCTGGCCCCATATCAATTAAAGTCTATATCACCTGGTCCTATATCTATTAAAGTCTATATCACCTGGCCCCATATCAATTAAAGTCTATATCACCTGGTCCCATATCTATTAAAGTCTATATCACCTGGTCCCATATCAATTAAAGTCTATATCACCTGGCCCCATATCAATTAAAGTCGATATCACCTGGCCCCATATCAATTAAAGGCTATATCACCTGGTCCCATATCTATTAAAGTCTATATCACCTGGTCCCATATCTATATCACCTGGTCCTATATCAATTAAAGTCTATATCACCTGGTCCCATATCTATTAAAGTCTATATCACCTGGTCCCATATCTATATCACCTGGCCCCATATCAATTAAAGTCTATATCACCTGGTCCCGTATCTATTAAAGTCTATATCACCTGGTCCTATATCTATTAAAGTCTATATCACCTGGTACTATGTCTATTAAAGTCTATTTCACCTGGTCCTATGTCTATTAAAGTCTATATCACCTGGTCATATATCTATTAAAGTCTATATCACCTGGTCCTGTCTATTAAAGTCTATATCACCTGGTCCCATATCTATTAAAGTCTATATCACCTGGTCCTGTCTATTAAAGTCTATATCACCTGGTCCTATATCAATTAAAGTCTATAATACCTGGTCCTATATCTATTAAAGTCTATATCACCTGGTCCTATATCTATTAAAGTCTATATCACCTGGTTCTATATCTATTAAAGTCTATATCACCTGGTCCTATGTATATTAAAGTCTATATCACCTGGTCCTATATCTATTAAAGTCTATATCACCTGGTCCTATGTATATTAAAGTCTATATCACCTGGTCCTATATCTATTAAAGTCTATATCACCTGGTCCCATATCTATTAAAGTCTATATCACCTGGTCCTATGTATATTAAAGTCTATATCACCTGGCCCCATATCAATTAAAGTCTATATCACCTGGTCCTATATCTATTAAAGTCTATATCACCTGGCCCCATATCAATTAAAGTCTATATCACCTGGTCCCATATCTATTAAAGTCTATATCACCTGGTCCCATATCAATTAAAGTCTATATCACCTGGCCCCATATCAATTAAAGTCGATATCACCTGGCCCCATATCAATTAAAGGCTATATCACCTGGTCCCATATCTATTAAAGTCTATATCACCTGGTCCCATATCTATATCACCTGGTCCTATATCAATTAAAGTCTATATCACCTGGTCCCATATCTATTAAAGTCTATATCACCTGGTCCCATATCTATATCACCTGGCCCCATATCAATTAAAGTCTATATCACCTGGTCCCGTATCTATTAAAGTCTATATCACCTGGTCCTATATCTATTAAAGTCTATATCACCTGGTACTATGTCTATTAAAGTCTATTTCACCTGGTCCTATGTCTATTAAAGTCTATATCACCTGGTCATATATCTATTAAAGTCTATATCACCTGGTCCTGTCTATTAAAGTCTATATCACCTGGTCCCATATCTATTAAAGTCTATATCACCTGGTCCTGTCTATTAAAGTCTATATCACCTGGTCCTATATCAATTAAAGTCTATAATACCTGGTCCTATATCTATTAAAGTCTATATCACCTGGTCCTATATCTATTAAAGTCTATATCACCTGGTTCTATATCTATTAAAGTCTATATCACCTGGTCCTATGTATATTAAAGTCTATATCACCTGGTCCTATATCTATTAAAGTCTATATCACCTGGTCCTATGTATATTAAAGTCTATATCACCTGGTCCTATATCTATTAAAGTCTATATCACCTGGTCCCATATCTATATCACCTGGTCCTATATCTATTAAAGTCTATAGCACCTGGTCCTATGTATATTAAAGTCTATATCACCTGGTCCCATATCTATTAAAGTCTATATCACCTGGTCCCATATCTATTAAAGCCTATATCACCTGGTCCCATATCTATTAAAGTCTATATCACCTGGTCCTATATCTATTAAAGTCTATATCACCTGGTCCCATATCTATATCACCTGGTCCTATATCTATCAAAGTCTATATCACCTGGTCCCATATCTATATCACCTGGTCCTATATCTATTAAAGTATATATCACCTGGTCCTATGTAAATTAAAGTCTATATCACCTGGTCCCATATCTATTAAAGTCTATATCACCTGGTCCTATGTATATTAAAGTCTATATCACCTGGCCCCATATCAATTAAAGTATATATCACCTGGTCCTATATCTATTAAAGTCTATATCACCTGGCCCCATATCAATTAAAGTCTATATCACCTGGTCCCATATCTATTAAAGTCTATATCACCTGGTCCCATATCAATTAAAGTCTATATCACCTGGCCCCATATCAATTAAAGTCGATATCACCTGGCCCCATATAAATTAAAGGCTATATCACCTGGTCCCACATCTATTAAAGTCTATATCACCTGGTCCCATATCTATATCACCTGGTCCTATATCAATTAAAGTCTATATCACCTGGTCCCATATCTATTAAAGTCTATATCACCTGGTCCCATATCTATATCACCTGGCCCCATATCAATTAAAGTCTATATCACCTGGTCCTATATCTATTAAAGTCTATATCACCTGGTCCTATATCTATTAAAGTCTATATCACCTGGCCCCATATCTATTAAAGTCTATATCACCTGGTCCCATATCTATATCACCTGGCCCCATATCAATTAAAGTCTATATCACCTGGTCCTATATCTATTAAAGTCTATATCACCTGGTCCTATATCTATTAAAGTCTATATCACCTGGTCCCATATCTATTAAAGTCTATATCACCTGGTCCCATATCTATTAAAGTCTATATCACCTGGCCCCATATCTATATTACCTGGTCCCATATCTATTAAAGTCTATATCACCTGGCCCCATATCTATATCACCTGGCACCATATCTATTAAAGTCTATATCACCTGGTCCTATATCTATTAAAGTCTATATCACCTGGTCCCATATCTATTAAAGACTATATCACCTGGTCCTATTAAAGTCTATATCACCTGGTCCTATGTATATTAAAGTCTATATCACCTGGCCCCATATCTATTAAGGTCTATATCAACTGGTCCCATATCTATTAAAGTCTATATCACCTGGCCCCATATCTATTAAAGTCTATATCACCTGGTCCCATATCTATTAAAGTCTATATCACCTGGTCCTATATCTATTAAAGTCTATATCACCTGGTCCTATGTATATTAAAGTCTATATCACCTGGCCCCATATCTATTAAAGTCTATATCACCTGGTCCTGTGTATATTAAAGTCTATATCACCTGGTCCTATATCTATTAAAGTCTATATCACCTGGTCCCATATCTATTAAAGTCTATATCACCTGGTCCTGTCTATTAAAGTCTTTATCACCTGGTCCTATATCTATTAAAGTCTATATCACCTGGCCCCATATCTATTAAAGTCTATATCACCTGGTCCCATATCTATTAAAGTCTATATCACCTGGTCCTATATCTATTAAAGTCTATATCACCTGGTCCTATATCTATTAAAGTCTATATCACCTGGTCCCATATCTATTAAAGTCTATATCACCTGGTCCTATATCTATTAAAGTCTATATCACCTGGTCCCATATCTATTAAAGTCTATATCACCTGGTCCTGTCTATTAAAGTCTATATCACCTGGTCCCATATCTATTAAAGTCTATATCACCTGGTCCTATATCTATTAAAGTCTATATCACCTGGTCCCATATCTATTAAAGTCTATATCACCTGGTCCTGTCTATTAAAGTCTATATCACCTGGTCCTATATCTATTAAAGTCTATATCACCTGGTCCCATATCTATTAAAGTCTATATCACCTGGTCCTGTCTATTAAAGTCTTTATCACCTGGTCCTATATCTATTAAAGTCTATATCACCTGGCCCCATATCTATTAAAGTCTATATCACCTGGTCCCATATCTATTAAAGTCTATATCACCTGGTCCCATATCAATTAAAGTCTATATCACCTGGCCCCATATCAATTAAAGTCGATATCACCTGGCCCCATATCAATTAAAGGCTATATCACCTGGTCCCATATCTATTAAAGTCTATATCACCTGGTCCCATATCTATATCACCTGGTCCTATATCAATTAAAGTCTATATCACCTGGTCCCATATCTATTAAAGTCTATATCACCTGGTCCCATATCTATATCACCTGGCCCCATATCAATTAAAGTCTATATCACCTGGTCCCGTATCTATTAAAGTCTATATCACCTGGTCCTATATCTATTAAAGTCTATATCACCTGGTCCTATGCCTATTAAAGTCTATATCACCTGGTCCCATATCTATTAAAGTCTATATCACCTGGTACTATGTCTATTAAAGTCTATTTCACCTGGTTCTATGTCTATTAAAGTCTATATCACCTGGTCCTGTCTATTAACGTCTATATCACCTGGTCCTATGTCTATTAAAGTCTATATCACCTGGTCCTATATCTATTAAAGTCTATATCACCTGATCCTATATCTATTAAAGTCTATATCACCTGGTCCCATATCTATTAAAGTCTATATCACCTGGTCCTGTCTATTAAAGTCTATATCACCTGGTCCTATATCTATTAAAGTCTATATCACCTGGTCCTATATCTATTAAAGTCTATATCACCTGGTCCCATATCTATTAAAGTATATATCACCTGGTCCTGTCTATTAAAGTCTATATCACCTGGTCCTATATCTATTAAAGTCTATATCACCTGGTCCTATATCTATTAAAGTCTATATCACCTGGTCCTATGTATATTAAAGTCTATATCACCTGGTCCTATATCTATTAAAGTCTATATCACCTGGTCCTATGTATATTAAAGTCTATATCACCTGGTCCTATATCTATTAAAGTCTATATCACCTGGTCCCATATCTATATCACCTGGTCCTATATCTATTAAAGTCTATAGCACCTGGTCCTATGTATATTAAAGTCTATATCACCTGGTCCCATATCTATTAAAGTCTATATCACCTGGTCCCATATCTATTAAAGCCTATATCACCTGGTCCCATATCTATTAAAGTCTATATCACCTGGTCCTATATCTATTAAAGTCTATATCACCTGGTCCCATATCTATATCACCTGGTCCTATATCTATCAAAGTCTATATCACCTGGTCCCATATCTATATCACCTGGTCCTATATCTATTAAAGTATATATCACCTGGTCCTATGTATATTAAAGTCTATATCACCTGGTCCCATATCTATTAAAGTCTATATCACCTGGTCCTATGTATATTAAAGTCTATATCACCTGGCCCCATATCAATTAAAGTCTATATCACCTGGTCCCATATCTATTAAAGTCTATATCACCTGGTCCCATATCAATTAAAGTCTATATCACCTGGCCCCATATCAATTAAAGTCGATATCACCTGGCCCCATATCAATTAAAGGCTATATCACCTGGTCCCATATCTATTAAAGTCTATATCACCTGGTCCCATATCTATATCACCTGGTCCTATATCAATTAAAGTCTATATCACCTGGTCCCATATCTATTAAAGTCTATATCACCTGGTCCCATATCTATATCACCTGGCCCCATATCAATTAAAGTCTATATCACCTGGTCCCATATCTATTCAAGTCTATATCACCTGGTCCCATATCAATTAAAGTCTATATCACCTGGTCCTATATCTATTAAAGTCTATATCACCTGGTCCCATATCTATATCACCTGGTCCCATATCAATTAAAGTCTATATCACCTGGTCCTATATCTATTAAAGTCTATATCACCTGGTCCTATATCTATTAAAGTCTATATCACCTGGCCCCATATCTATTAAAGTCTATATCACCTGGTCCCATATCTATATCACCTGGCCCCATATCAATTAAAGTCTATATCACCTGGTCCTATATCTATTAAAGTCTATATCACCTGGTCCTATATCTATTAAAGTCTATATCACCTGGTCCCATATCTATTAAAGTCTATATCACCTGGTCCCATATCTATTAAAGTCTATATCACCTGGCCCCATATCTATATTACCTGGTCCCATATCTATTAAAGTCTATATCACCTGGCCCCATATCTATATCACCTGGCACCATATCTATTAAAGTCTATATCACCTGGTCCTGTATCTATTAAAGTCTATATCACCTGGTCCCATATCTATTAAAGACTATATCACCTGGTCCTATTAAAGTCTATATCACCTGGTCCTATGTATATTAAAGTCTATATCACCTGGCCCCATATCTATTAAAGTCTATATCAACTGGTCCCATATCTATTAAAGTCTATATCACCTGGTCCTATATCTATTAAAGTCTATATCACCTGGTCCCATATCTATTAAAGTCTATATCACCTGGTCCCATATCTATATCACCTGGTCCTATATCTATTAAAGTCTATATCACCTGGTCCCATGTCTATATCACCTGGTCCCATATCTATTAAAGTCTATATCACCTGGTCCTATATCTATTAAAGTCTATATCACCTGGTCCTATGTATATTAAAGTCTATATCACCTGGTCCTATATCTATTAAAGTCTATATCACCTGGTCCTATGTATATTAAAGTCTATATCACCTGGCCCCATATCTATTAAAGTCTATATCACCTGGTCCTGTCTATTAAAGTCTATATCACCTGGTCCTATGTCTATTAAAGTCTATATCACCTGGTCCCATATCTATTAAAGTCTATATCACCTGGTCCTGTCTATTAAAGTCTTTATCACCTGGTCCTATATCTATTAAAGTCTATATCACCTGGCCCCATATCTATTAAAGTCTATATCACCTGGTCCCATATCTATTAAAGTCTATATCACCTGGTCCTATATCTATTAAAGTCTATATCACCTGGTCCTATATCTATTAAAGTCTATATCACCTGGTCCCATATCTATTAAAGTCTATATCACCTGGTCCTATATCTATTAAAGTCTATATCACCTGGTCCCATATCTATTAAAGTCTATATCACCTGGTCCTGTCTATTAAAGTCTATATCACTTGGTCCCATATCTATTAAAGTCTATATCACCTGGTCCTATATCTATTAAAGTCTATATCACCTGGTCCCATATCTATTAAAGTCTATATCACCTGGTCCTACACTGAGTGTACAGAACATTAGGAACACCTGCTCTATCCATGACATAGACTGACCAGGTGAATCCAGGTGAAAGCTATGATCCCTTATTGAGGTCACCTGTTAAATCCACTTCAATCAGTGTAGATGAAGGGAAGGAGACGGGTTAAATAATTATCTTTAAGCCTTGTGACATGGATTGTGTATGTGTGCCATTCAGAGGGTGACTGGGCAAGAAAAAAATATTTAATTGCCTTTTAACAGTGTATGGTAGTAGGTGCCAGGCGCACCGGTTTGAGTGTGTCAAGAACTGCAACACTGCTGGGTTTTTCACGCTCAGCAGTTTCCCGTGTGTATCAAGAATGGTCCACCACCCAAAGGTTATCCTGTCTGTTAACCTGTCTGTTAACATGTCTGTAATCATGTTATCCTGTCCGTTGTCTGTCTCCTGTTATCCTCTCTGTTAACATGTCTGTTATTCTGTCTGTTATCCTGTCTGCTATCCTGTCTGTAATCATGGTATCCTGTCTGCTATCCTGTCTGTTATCATGTTTTCCTGTCTGTTATCATGCCTGTTGTCATGTTAGCCTGTTATCATGTTAGCCTGTCTGTGATCCTGTCTGTTATCATGTTAGCCCGTCTGTGATCCTGTCTGTTATCATGTTAGCCCGTCTGTGATCCTGTCTGTTATCATGTTAGCCCGTCTGTGATCCTGTCTGTTATCATGTTAGCCCGTCTGTGATCCTGTCTGTTATCATGTTAGCCCGTCTGTTATCATGTCTGTTATCATGTTAGCCCGTCTGTGATCCTGTCTGTGATCCTGTCTGTTATCATGTTAGCCCGTCTGTGATCCTGTCTGTTATCATGTTAGCCCGTCTGTGATCCTGTCTGTTATCATGTTAGCCCGTCTGTGATCCTGTCTGTTATCATGTTAGCCCGTCTGTGATCCTGTCTGTTATCATGTTAGCCCGTCTGTTATCATGTCTGTTATCATGTTAGCCCGTCTGTGATCCTGTCTGTGATCCTGTCTGTTATCATGTTAGCCCGTCTGTGATCCTGTCTGTTATCATGTTAGCCCGTCTGTGATCCTGTCTGTTATCATGTTCGCCCGTCTGTGATCCTGTCTGTTGTCCTGTTTGTTAGCCTGTCTGTCATCGTGTCTTAAAACGGCCTCTCTATTCTCCTGGTGTTCAGTGTAGAGGGAGAAGTGTACCAACTGCCAACCTTTAACAGCAGCACAGCAGCACAACCTAATACAGTGTAGG
>NC_052328.1:1908619-1918619 GCF_016432855.1 Salvelinus namaycush | reverse complement strand
TTCTGTCTAAAATGAGTATTCTGTCTAAAATGAGTATTCTGTCTAAAATGAGTATTCTGTCTGAAATGGGTATTCTGTCTAAAATTAGTATTCTGTCTGAAATGGGTATTCTGTCTAAAATGAGTATTCTGTCTAAAATGGGTATTCTGTCTAAAATGGGTATTCTGTCTAAAATGGGTATTCTGTCTAAAATGAGTATTCTGTCTAAAATGGGTATTCTGTCTAAAATGGGTATTCTGTCTGAAATGACTATTCTGTCTAAAATTAGTATTCTGTCTAAAATGGGTATTCTGTCTAAAATGACTATTCTGTCTAAAATGGGTATTCTGTCTAAAATGACTATTCTGTCTAAAATGGGTATTCTGTCTAAAATAGGTATTCTGTCTGAAATGGGTATTCTGTCTAAAATAGGTATTCTGTCTGAAATGGGTATTCTGTCTAAAATAGGTATTCTGTCTAAAATTAGTATTCTGTCTAAAATTAGTAGTCTGTCTAAAATGGGTATTCTGTCTAAAATGAGTATTCTGTCTAAAATGACTATTCTGTCTAAAATGACTATTCTGTCTAAAATGAGTATTCTGTCTAAAATGGGTATTCTGTCTAAAATTACTATTCTGTCTAAAATGACTATTCTGTCTAAAATGAGTATTCTGTCTAAAATGGGTATTCTGTCTAAAATGACTATTCTGTCTGAAATGACTATTCTGTCTAAAATGACTATTCTGTCTAAAATGGGTATTCTGTCTAAAATGGGTATTCTGTCTAAAATGAGTATTCTGTCTAAAATGGGTATTCTGTCTAAAATGAGTATTCTGTCTAAAATGAGTATTCTGTCTAAAATGAGTATTCTGTCTGAAATGGGTATTCTGTCTAAAATTAGTATTCTGTCTGAAATGGGTATTCTGTCTAAAATGAGTATTCTGTCTAAAATGGGTATTCTGTCTAAAATGGGTATTCTGTCTAAAATGGGTATTCTGTCTAAAATGAGTATTCTGTCTAAAATGGGTATTCTGTCTAAAATGGGTATTCTGTCTGAAATGACTATTCTGTCTAAAATTAGTATTCTGTCTAAAATGGGTATTCTGTCTAAAATGACTATTCTGTCTAAAATGGGTATTCTGTCTAAAATGACTATTCTGTCTAAAATAGGTATTCTGTCTAAAATGGGTATGCACCAGCAACACTTAGCACAAACACCCACCATGCCTCGTCTAGACGGGGTGCCTCCAGACAGCCCTGTCACTGAGACTTATTAGCCTGGTCACAGTGCCCTGTCACTGAGACTTATTAGCCTGGTTACAGTTCCCTGTCACTGAGACTTATTAGCCTGGTCACAGTGCCCTGTCACTGAGACTCATTAGCCTGGTCACAGTGCCCTGTCACTGAGACTTATTAGCCTGGTCACAGTGCCCTGTCACTGAGACGTATTAGCCTGGTCACAGTGCTCTGTCACTGAGACTCATTAGCCTGGTCACAGTGCCCTGTCACTGAGACTTATTCGCCTGGTCACAGTGCCCTGTCACTGAGACTTATTAGCCTGGTCACAGTGCCCTGTCACTGAGACGTATTAGCCTGGTCACAGTGCCCTGTCACTGAGACGTATTAGCCTGGTCACAGTGCCCTGTCACTGAGACTTATTAGCCTGGTCACAGTGCCTCTGAGAAATGCACAGCTCTGAAAACAGGCCTCTGTGAAATGCACCACTCTGTGAAATGCACAGCTCTGAAAACAGGCCTCTGTGAAATGCACAGCTCTGAAAACAGGCCTCTGTGAAATGCAGGCCTCTGTGAAATGCACCACTCTAAAAACATGCCTCTGTGAAATGCACCACTTGCCAAAATGCTTGGCACTGGGAAATGTATGTTACTTTGTCAGGGAGGGTAACAGTGATGTCTCTCCTCTCTGACAGGGAGGGTAACAGTGATGTCTCTCCTCTCTGACAGGGAGGGTAACAGTGATGTCTCTCCTCTCTGACAGGGAGGGTAACAGTGATGTCTCTCCTCTCTGACAGGGAGGGTAACAGTGATGTCTCTCCTCTCTGACAGGGAGGGTAACAGTGATGTCTCTCCTCTCTGTCAGGGAGGGTAACAGTGATGTCTCTCCTCTCTGACAGGGAGGGTAACAGTGATGTCTCTCCTCTCTGTCAGGGAGGGTAACAGTGATGTCTCTCCTCTCTGACAGGGAGGGTAACAGTGATGTCTCTCCTCTCTGTCAGGGAGGGTAACAGTGATGTCTCTCCTCTCTGTCAAGGAGGGTAACAGTGATGTCTCTCCTCTCTGACAGGGAGGGTAACAGTGATGTCTCTCCTCTCTGACAGGGAGGGTAACAGTGATGTCTCTCCTCTCTGACAGGGAGGGTAACAGTGATGTCACTCCTCTCTGACAGGGAGGGTAACAGTGATGTCTCTCCTCTCTGTCAGGGAGGGTAACAGTGATGTCTCTCCTCTCTGACAGGGAGGGTAACAGTGATGTCTCTCCTCTCTGTCAGGGAGGGTAACAGTGATGTCTCTCCTCTCTGACAGGGAGGGTAACAGTGATGTCTCTCCTCTCTGACAGGGAGGGTAACAGTGATGTCTCTCCTCTCTGACAGGGAGGGTAACAGTGATGTCTCTCCTCTCTGTCAGGGAGGGTAACAGTGATGTCTCTCCTCTCTGTCAGGGAGGGTAACAGTGATGTCTCTCCTCTCTGACAGGGAGGGTAACAGTGATGTCTCTCCTCTCTGACAGGGAGGGTAACAGTGATGTCTCTCCTCTCTGTCAGGGAGGGTAACAGTGATGTCTCTCCTCTCTGACAGGGAGGGTAACAGTGATGTCTCTCCTCTCTGTCAGGGAGGGTAACAGTGATGTCTCTCCTCTCTGAGTGCATTGTAAACTCCTCTCCACTGCCAGCAGTGATCTTCACAGTGATGGAGTTAGCTCTCCTCTCTCTCTCTCTCAAAGAATCAGCGGCTTTTGAAATGAGAGAGAAGGTGAGGTGTAGCCCACAGCCGTTATCCACATAGAAATGCATTGAGAGCGGAACTCAAAAGGGAACTATATCGATCTGTCCAGGCCTGTAGAATGCACAACAGTGAAGCATAGCGGTTTCTCACCTGGACATGAAAAAGGGAACTAAAAGTGTATCATTTTGTCCAGTTCTGGACATGAAACAGATTTTCACAGCTGAAATATTTTGCCATTTTTCTTTTATCTCTCAAAGCGATTCCTGGGACGGCTCTCTGAGACGTGGCAGTGAAGATGTTCCCTGTTTTCTGTCATTCAGCCATGACCATGAGGACAGACACACAAACAAGAAAACCCTCAACAAGACGTCCTGCCAAACAACATTTGGTTGTCTGCCATTGGTTAAACATGACCTCATTTCAGGAAGTTGCATCACAAAGACGTGTTGTGTTCCCTCCCACATGCTCTAATGCTCAGAGTCTTCCTACTAGGGACCTCTAATCATGGAGCAGCGTGGCACATCAAAAGATCACACACACACACACACACACACACACACACACACACACACACACACACACACACACACACACACACAAGGGACATAAAATACAGTACTGTAGGTGCAGCAGGATGGAGCGAGGCTCTGCATGCTCTGAGACATCCTGTAATTGGAGAAGAATTGTGAGGAAAGGATTCCAGTAGAAAACTAGCCTTCTCTCTTCCTCTCCATTCAACAGCATTATTTAGCAAATGGAGGTGAGACACACACACACATACACACACACACCTTAGGGATCGCAGGGAGCTTATGCATGAGGAGTCTATCTACAGTGCCTTCAGACCCCTTGACTTTTTCCACATTTTGTTACGTTACAGCCTTATTCTAAAATTTGGGGAGTTTCTCCTATTCTTCTCTGCAGATCCTGTCAAGCTCTGTCAGGTTGGATGGGGAGCGTGGGTGCGCAGCTATTCTCAGGTCTCTTCAGAGATGTTCAAATCGGGTTCAAGTCTGGGCTCTGGCTGGGCCACTCAAGGACATTCAGAGACTTGTCCCGAAGCCACTCCTGTGTTGTCTTGTCTGTGTGCTTAGGGTCGTTGTCCTGTTGGAAGGTGAACCTTCGCCCCAGTCTGTGGTCCTGAGCACTCTGTAGCAGGTTTTCATCAAGGATCTCTCTGTACTTTGCTCTGTTCATCTTTCCCTCAATCCTGACTAGTCTCTCAGTCCCTGCAGCTGAAAAACATCCCCACAGCATGATGCTTCCACCAGCACGATTCACCGTAGGGATGGTGACAGGTTTATTACAACTGAAGGAAATGGCTCTGAAGGGCTTATTCTGTGTTTTTCTTCAGTTCTAAGTCATGATGCAACATGGCTGGGTGATGCTACAGTGTTCTTCTGTGTGACATTTCAAATGAATGACAACAACCTGGTCTGCATCCCAACAACACCATATTCCCTATAAAAAGTGCACTACTTTTGAACCAGAGCCCTATGGACCTGTTAAAGGCATTACAGACATAGTCATGTTCTCTTCATCTGATTTATAATGTAATCTAAATCCCCAAATGAATTCAGCTGGGATTAAAACAGATCTACTGATTTGTAGAAAGTTTGGCTCATTCTTTTAATTATTTTTTATTACCCCTTTTTCATGGTTTCCAATTGGTAGTTCCAGTCTTGTCTCATCGCTGCAACTCCCGTACGGACTCAGGAGAGGCGAAAGTCGAGAGCCGTGCGCCCTCCTAAACACAACCCAGCCAAGCCGCACTGCTTCTTGACACAATGCCCGCTTAACCCGGAAGCCAGCCGCACCAATGTGTCGGAGGAAACACTGTACACCTGGCGACCGTGTCAGCGTGCACTGCACCCTGCTTGCCACAGGATTCACTAAAGCGCGATGGGACAAGAACCTCCCTGCCGGTCAAACCCTCCCCTAACCCGGACGACACTGGCTGCGACAGAGCCTGGACTCGAACTAGGATCTCTAGTGGCACAGCTAGCAGTGCGATGCAGTGCCTTAGACCACAGCTAGCAGTGCGATGCAGTGCCTTAGACCACAGCTAGCAGTGCGATGCAGTGCCTTAGACCACAGCTAGCAGTGCGATGCAGTGCCTTAGACCACTGCACCACTCGGGAGGCTGTTTTCTCATTTTTATGAACATTTGGGGTCAATATTAATTAGGCTCACTGGCTAGGTCATATGGAGACAGATTCATTTCCATTTATAAACTGTTATTAATTATCATGGAATGGCTGAGAGCAAACGATGATGATAACCACCACAGTGTGTGTGTGTGTGTGTGTGTGTGTGTGTGTGTGTGTGTGTGTGTGTGTGTGTGTGTGTGTGTGTGTGTGTGTGTGTGTGTGTGTGTGTGTGTGGTCACAGGGTTCATTACAGGACACTAAATCACAGGGATGCCAAGGTAAACACACTCCCTGGCTAATTATCTGTCTGTCTGTGTGGGGAATGAGAACAAATGACATTGTACTGGCCCCTGGAAAAAGTCCCCAATTGTCCTACTTGAGTAAAAGTAAAGATACCTTAATAGAAAATGACTCAAGTAAAAGTGAAAGTCACCCAGTAAAATACTACTTGAATTAAAGTCTAAAAGTATTTGGTTTTAAATATACTTAAGTTTCAAAAGTAAATGTATAAATCTATTCAAATTCCTTATATTAAGCAAACCAGACGGCACAATATTCTTGTTTTTTAAATTTACGGATAGTCAGGGGTACAATCAAACACTCCCCCACTCCACCAATCCAACACTCCAACACTCAAACATCATTTAAAAACAAAGCATGTGTGTTTAGTGAGTCCACCAGATCAGATGCATTAGGGATGACCAGTTCTTTTTAAGTTCGGGAATTGGACCATTTTCCTGTCCTGTTAAGCACTCAAAATGTAACGAGTACTTTTGGGTGTCAGGGAAAATGTATGGAGTCAAAAGTACATTATTTTCTTTAGGAATGTAGTAGAGTAAAAGTACAAGGTGTAAAAAATATAAATAATAAAGTACAGCTACCCTAAAAAACAACTTAAGTAGTACTTTCAAGTATTTTTACTTAAGTACTTTACACCACTGGATAATGTAAATCTTCCACAGTAGCTGGTGGATATTAAAACAGTACAACAGACCACACTCTGGGATCTTTCCCAAATGGCACCCTATTCCCTACGTAGTGCACTACTTTTGACCAGAGCCCCCATAGGGAATAGGGTGCCATTTGGGACACTGCCTCTGTGTATTGCTATGAGGCAGAAGTACATCAGGCCTCAATGGGACTGTGCTGCTGCTCTTTCAGCTGAGGAGAACAGCTACTGGTGATTTAGCTGGCTGGCCTGTTGCTGCTGTACGATCTGCTTGATTAAGGTCAGTTCAATATGACTGTTGCTGCTGTACGATCTGCTTGATTAAGGTCAGTTCAATATGACTGTTGCTGCTGTACGATCTGCTTGATTAAGGTCAGTTCAATATGACTGTTGCTGCTGTACGATCTGCTTGATTAAGGTCAGTTCAATATGACTGTTGCTGCTGTACGATCTGCTTGATTAAGGTCAGTTCAATATGACTGTTGCTGCTGTACGATCTGCTTGATTAAGGTCAGTTCAATATGACTGTTGCTGCTGTACGATCTGCTTGATTAAGGTCAGTTCAATATGACTGTTGCTGCTGTACGATCTGCTTGATTAAGGTCAGTTCAATATGACTGTTGCTGCTGTACGATCTGCTTGATTAAGGTCAGTTCAATATGACTGTTGCTGCTGTACGATCTGCTTGATTAAGGTCAGTTCAATATGACTGTTGCTGCTGTACGATCTGCTTGATTAAGGTCAGTTCAATATGACTGTTGCTGCTGTACGATCTGCTTGATTAAGGTCAGTTCAATATGACTGTTGCTGCTGTACGATCTGCTTGATTAAGGTCAGTTCAATATGACTGTTGCTGCTGTACGATCTGCTTGATTAAGATCAGTTCAATATGACTGTTGCTGCTGTACGATCTGCTTGATTAAGGTCAGTTCAATATGACTGTTGCTGCTGTACGATCTGCTTGATTAAGGTCAGTTCAATATGACTGTTGCTGCTGTACGATCTGCTTGATTAAGGTCAGTTCAATATGACTGTTGCTGCTGTACGATCTGCTTGATTAAGGTCAGTTCAATATGACTGTTGCTGCTGTACGATCTGCTTGATTAAGGTCAGTTCAATATGACTGTTGCTGCTGTACGATCTGCTTGATTAAGGTCAGTTCAATATGACTGTTGCTGCTGTACGATCTGCTTGATTAAGGTCAGTTCAATATGACTGCATACTGCAGATGCATTACACTGCCAACTCTGTAAAAGAACCAGTTTGTCCTACGAACACACACACGCACACACAAAACACACACACACACACTATAAACACACACACGCCCACACAAAACACACACACACACACACACACACTATAAACACAGCTTTTGGACAAGCAGGGTCAACACATCATGTCCTTGTCATCTCGTTAAGCATCTCAAATGGCACTGTATTCCCTATATAGTGCACTACTGTTGACCAACAGTAAATACTGAGGCCAGGCAGAGCCTGAATGCACACACACACACACACACACACACACACACACACACACACACACACACACACACACACACACACACACACACACACACACACACACACACACACACACACACACACACACACACACACACACACACACACACACACACACCTCCATAACTCACAGTAGGGATCCAGATGCCAGGGTATTGAGAAGGTACTAAGAGTAGTCTGGATAATAGTACATGATAAAAATTATTGTCAAACCTTGTAGTGACATTAGAAGAGGGCCAAAACAAGGAGAGGGGGGTGTTACCATTTCACATTTCTCTGGGCAAGAGAGTTACTTCTATACGTTTTTGTCTGTCCCTTTTCTGCTGCTGTTTCCACATAGAATACATGTCTGTCCTAAAGGCCAGCAGAAACCCCCAGTGTCCTAAAGGCCAGCAGAACCCCCCAGTGTCCTAAAGGTCAGCAGAAACCCCTCAGTGTCCTAAAGGCCAGCAGAAACCCCCAGTGTCCTAAAGGCCAGCAGAAACCCCCAGTGTCCTAAAGGCCAGCAGAAACACCCCAGTGTCCTAAAGGCCAGCAGAAACCCCCAGTGTCCTAAATGCCAGCAGAAACCCCCAGTGTCCTAAAGGCCAGCAGAAACCCCTCAGTGTCCTAAAGGCCAGCAGAAACCCCCAGTGTCCTAAAGGCCAGCAGAAACCCCCAGTGTCCTAAAAGCCAGCAGAACCCCCCAGTGTCCTAAAGGTCAGCAGAAACCCCCAGTGTCCTAAAGGCCAGCAGAAACCCCTCAGTGTCCTAAAGGCCAGCAGAAACCCCTCAGTGTCCTAAAGGCCAGCAGAAACCCCCCAGTGTCCTAAAGGCCAGCAGAAACACCCCAGTGTACTAAAGGCCAGCAGAACCCCCCCAGTGTCCTAAAGGCCAACAGAAACCCCCCAGTGTCCTAAAGGCCAGCAGAAACCCCCCAGTGTCCTAAAGGCCAGCAGAACCCCCTCATTGTCCTAAAGGCAAGCAGAAACCCCCCAGTGTACTAAAGGCCAACAGAACCCCCCAGTGTCCTAAAGGCCAGCAGAAACCCCCCAGTGTCCTAAAGGCCAGCAGAAACCCCCCAGTGTCCTAAAGGCCAACAGAAACCCCCCAGTGTCCTAAAGGCCAACAGAACCCCCCCAGTGTCCTAAAGGCCAGCAGAACCCCCCCCAGTGTCCTAAAGGCCAACAGAACCCCCCAGTGTCCTAAAGGCCAGCAGAAACCCCCCAGTGTCCTAAAGGCCAGCTGAAACCCCCCAGTGTCCTAAATGCCAGCAGAAACCCCCCAGTGTCCTAAAGGCCAGCAGAAACCCCCCAATGTCCTAAAGGCCAGCAGAAACCCCCAGTGTCCTAAAGGCCAGCAGAAACCCCCAGTGTCCTAAAGGCCAGCAGAAACCCCCCAGTGTCCTAAAGGCCAGCAGAACCCCCCAGTGTCCTAAAGGCCAGCAGAACCCCCCAGTGTCCTAAAGGCCAGCAGAACCCCCCCAGTGTCCTAAAGGCCAGCAGAACCCCCCCAGTGTCCTAAAGGCTAACAGAACCCCCCAGTGTCCTAAAAGGCCAGCAGAAACCCCCCAGTGTCCTAAAGGCTAACAGAACCCCCCAGTGTCCTAAAGGCTAACAGAACCCCCCAGTGTCCTAAAAGGCCAGCAGAAATCCCCCAGTGTCCTAAAAGGCCAGCAGAAACCCCCCAGTGTCCTAAAGGCTAACAGAACCCCCCAGTGTCCTAAAGGCCAGCAGAAACCCCCCAGTGTCCTAAAGGGAAGCAGAACCCCCCCAGTGTCCTAAAGGGAAGCAGAAACCCCCCAGTGTCCTAAAGGCCAGCCGAAACCCCCAGTGTCCTAAAGGCCAGCAGAAACCCCCCAGTGTCCTAAAGGGAAGCAGAAACCCCCCAGTGTCCTAAAGGCCAGCCGAAACCCCCAGTGTCCTAAAGGCCAGCCGAAACCCCCGGTGTCCTAAAGGCCAGCCGAAACCCCCGGTGTCCTAAAGGCCAGCAGAAACCCCCCAGTGGCCTAAAGGCCAGCAGAACCCCCAGTGTCCTAAAGGCCAGCAGAACCCCCCAGTGGCCTAAAGGCCAGCAGAAACCCCCAGTGTCCTAAAGGCCAGCAGAAACAATCAGTGTCCTAAAGGCCAGCAGAAACCCCCCAGTGGCCTAAAGGCCAGCAGAAACCCCCCAGTGGCCTAAAGGCCAGCAGAAACCCACAGTGTCCTAAAGGCCAGCAGAAACCCCCCAGTGTCCTAAAGGCCAGCAGAAACCCCCAGTGTCCTAAAGGCCAGCAGAAACCCCCCAGTGTCCTAAAGGCTAACAGAACCCCCCAGTGTCCTAAAGGCCAGCAGAACCACCCCAGTGTCCTAAAGGCCAGCAGAAACCCCCCAGTGTCCTAAAGGCCAGCAGAAACCCCCCAGTGTCCTAAAGGCCAGCAGAAACCCCCAGTGTCCTAAAGGCCAGCAGAAACCCCC